>NC_092437.1:2644271-2751771 GCF_036169615.1 Heliangelus exortis
TGGTTTGGGTTGGAAAGGATATTCAAGGTCATCCCGTGCCACTCCCTGGGGAGGCCACAGCTTGAGTCCTGTGTCCAGTTCTGGGCCCCTCAGCTCAGGAAGGAGATTGAGGTGCTGGAGCAGGTCCAGAGAAGAGCAAGGAGGCTGGGAAGGGATCCAGCACAAGTCCTGTGAGGAAGGGCTGAGGGAGCTGGGGGTGTTGAGGCTGGAGAAGAGGAGGCTCAGGGGAGACCTCATCACTCTCTCCAACTCCCTGAAAGGAGGTTGGAGCCAGGGGGGGGTCAGGCAGATATCAGTAGGATAAGAGGGCACAGACTAAAGAATTTTTTCCTAATATCCAACCTAAACCTCCCCTGGCAGAGCTTCAGCTCTGCCAGGGGAGGTTTAGGTTGGATATTAGGAAAGGATTCTTTGCAGAGAGGGTGCTCAGCCATTGGAATGGGCTGCCCAGGGAAGGGGTGGATTCTCCATCCCTGGAGATATTTCCAAAGAGCCTGGATGTGGCACTCAGTGCCATGGGCTGGGAACCACGGGGGGAGTGGAGCAAGGGTTGGACTTGATGAGCTCTGAGGTCCCTTCCAACCCAGCCCATTCTAGGATTCTATGGGCAGGGACACCTCCCACAGCCCAGGGTGCTCCAAGCCCCATCCAGCCTGGAATGAGGGATGGGGCAGCCCCAGCTTCCCTGGGAAACCTGGGCCAGGGGCTCAGCACCCTCCCAGGGAAGAATTGCTTCCAAATATCCAACCTAAATCTCCCCAGTTTCAGCTCGAAACGTTCCCCCTCATCCCAGCCCTCCCTGTCCTTATCCCAAATCCCTCCCCAGCTTTCCTGGAGCCCCTGGAAGGAGCTCCGAGGTCTCCCTGGATCCTTCTCTTCTCCAGCCCGAACACCCCCAGCTCTCTCCCCATGGCTCCAGAGCTGCTCCAGCCCTCCCAGCAGCTCCAGGGCCTCCTCTGGATTCGCTCCAGCTGCTCATGGGGACCCCAGAACCGGGCCCTGCCCGCCAGGCCCGGGAGCTCCGGTCGCTCCGTGCCGGTGCTGCCCCCTTCCCTCCGCCGGGCAGCACCGCAGCCCCGTTCCCGCTGAACCCCCCGAAAGGGAAGGAAGCGAAACCTCCGCCCCGTGACGTCACACCCTCCCGCCCCGTGACGTCACGCCCTCCCGCTCCGTGACGTCACCCCCCCCTCCCGCCCCCGCCCCGCCCGCCGTTTCCGGGAGGAGGGAGGCGGCGCCGTCTCCGTGGCGACAGCGGCGCGTGACGTCACCTCCCCGCGACCCTCCCCGGAAGCGGGCGGCGCGGCGGTGATTGCGTCACGGGGGAGGCGGCCGGAGGGGCCTGGGGCGGCATGGAGAGTGCGGGGCAGGGTAAGGGGTGCGGGGATGGGCGGGGGGTGCGGCCAAACACCCCCCGGGACCGGCATTTCCCCTCCCATAACCCTGCCCAGGGGCTCCCGGGGATGGAGCGGCCCTGAGGGGGGGGGTCCCGGGGGGGCTGCGGGGAAGGGGCCTGAGGGGGGGGGGGGGGGGAGGCCTGAGGGGGGGGGGGAGAGGCCTGAGGGGGGGGGGGGAGGTCTGAGTGGGGAGAGGTCTGAGTGGGGGGGGAGAGGCCTGAGGGGGGGGGGGGAGGTCTGAGTGGGGAGAGGTCTGAGTGGGGGGGGAGAGGCCTGAGGGGGGGGGGGAGAGGCCTGAGGGGGGGGGGGGAGAGGCCTGAGGGGGGGGTTGCAGAAGGCCCCGGGGAAAGGGGGGGGGGGGGCGTGAGGGGAAAACGGAGGCGGAATGGGGGGGGCAGGGGACGGACAGCCCGGGGGGGCCGTGCAGGGGGTCCCCTCTGGGACCTGCGGGTGTCGGGGCCCCGAGGAGGGCGCTGGAGGCTCTGCCCCCCCTCCCCGCCTCCTCCTTCCCCCCCCGGGCCGGGCCCTGCGGGCTCTCGGCAGCTGGTGCCGGGCAGAGGAGCTATTTTGGACAGGCAGAGCTCGGCTGTCCTGGCGCTTCGGGGAGGGGAAAGTCCGCCGGGGGTTTCTGTTCCTTCCCCTCTCCCCCCCCCCAGCTCAGCTTTGCCCGTGGTGCTCGCTGCCTGCTCACCCCCTCTGCTCCTTCCCTCCCTCTCTGTGGCAGACATCAACCTCCACTCTCCCACCAAAGGTTTGCTCTCGGATGCCATGACAGATGTCCCCGTGGAGAGCGCGGCCTCGGCGCGGAGCGGAGCGGCCGAGGGGCTGAGCCTGGCAGAGGAGGAGGAGCTGAGATCCGAGCTGGCCAAGGTAACCAACAGGAGCAGCAAGGCGTGTTCTGCCCTTGGGGTTTTTTTTTTTGTGGCTTTTTTTGTGTGTGGTTTTTGGGTTTTGGGTTTTCTTCCTTGTTGTTTTCTGTATTTTCCCCTTGAAATTTTGCAGCCTTGTTACCTCTGGAGCACTCAGCTGGTTGTTCCAATGCACAGAGCTGGCAGGTACTTCTTTGCAGAGAGGGTGCTCAGCCATTGGAATGGGCTGCCCAGGGAAGGGGTGGATTCTCCATCCCTGGAGATATTTCAAAAGAGCCTGGATGTGGCACTCAGTGCCATGGGCTGGGAACCACGGGAGGAGTGGAGCGAGGGTTGGACTTGATGAGCTCTGAGGTCCCTTCCAACCCAGATGATTCTAGGATTCTGTGTCAGTGAGACCTTGCTGGTTCTGAGGGAAACTCAATTCTCAGACTGTTGCTGAGGGACTGGAGACAAAAACCTCTCTCTCCTCTCTAAGGTTGAAGAGGAGATTGGTACTCTGAGGCAAGTGCTGGCTGCTAAGGAGAGGCACTGTGGGGAGCTGAAGAGGAAGCTGGGTCTGACTCCCTTGGATGGGTTAAAACAGAACCTGTCCAGAAGCTGGCACGATGTCCAAGTCTCCAATGCGTAAGTGATGCCCCTCTGGGGACACCTCTGGCTCTGCACTTCTTATTCCCCAGCAGAATATTCCAGGGTTTTCCCCATCAGCTGGAGGGTTTTGCTCTGATGGGTGTAAGAAGCACTTAAAAAAAAAAATTAAAAAGGAAAAAAATAGCTCATCTCTCAGGGTGTCTGAGCATAGGCAGAACTTTCACATCTCTGCTGGGATAAGTTGTTGCTGAGTGCTCTTTGACTGCAAGGCTGGGGTCCTGGCACCACTTCACACTTCAATTTGCCCAATTCTGCCTTTTTTTTGAGGCAGAGGCAGTTGCTGCCTTCTTCTGAGCTCAGGCTCCAAGGGCAAGATGTTTGGAAGCTCTGTAGCAAGCACAGAGAAGCTGTTCCTGAGCTGGTTCAGAAGCTGCTCCCTGAGTCCTGGAGCTGGGATCAGGCTGCACTTCCTAGGAAAATCCTGGAGATTTGGGGTTGGGTGTTCAGAGCAGCAAACACTGCTGAGTTTGGCAGTGAGGAGTGACCAAGAGGTAAGTTTGAGCCTCTGGGGGGCTCTCAGTGCCTCTAGAGCTCAGCCCAAAAATTCCCTTGTAACTGAAGTGTGATGAGGAGCTCCTGGCAGTGCCCTGCAGAGCTGATCTCTGAGCTGCTCCATCCCACTCTTTGTTCTCTCCCTTTTTCCTCCCTCCCTGCCCAATTCCTGTTATTCCTCTGCAATCTGTCATTGCCTCCCAGCCAGCAAACCAATGAATATGGCTCTGATATTCATTACCACTTTCTGTTTCTAGTTATGTGAAAACATCTGAGAAACTTGGAGAATGGAATGACAAAGTGACACAGTCTGACTTGTGAGTGCCTCCTGCTCCTCAGCAACACCCCCTTGCTCCCTGCTGCCCTCCCCCCACAGCCTCAGGGGGGCTGGAGCCCTGGGGAAGCAGGGCTGTCACAGCATGCCTCCCAGCATCCCTCCACTGCAGGGGAGATGAGCAAACCTTGCTGCTTTCATCTCTCTCTCTCATGGTCTTGCTATTGCAGAACAAAAATTCCAATCAGTTACCAGACCACGTTTTATTAAAAAAAAAAAAAAAAAAAAATATATATATGCAAAATATCAAGCAGAATTTCCCTTTAGCTGGCCCTGGGTAGGTTAGGCTGTTGGAATCAGATCTCTTCCTACTGAACTTCTCTCTTTCCTGGGAAGCTCCTTCCCATCAGCTGTGGGAGGGGGGTCTGACTGTGTCCTTTCCCCTGGCCACAGGGGAGGGAAGGTGCCCCAAGGTGTTTGCCTGGAGCTGAAATGCAGACACCAACTCTGGCTTTTGAAAGCTGCCACTTCTGCACTGATCCATCCAAGCCTTCCTGCTGATGCCAGCACTAAAAGCCATGAATTTTACTCTTTGCAGGTGACAGAAGCAAAAACCATCTGTCTGCTTCTGTCCCTGGAATATATTTAATTATACAAGACCCCCATTCCTTTTAGGTGTGAATCATTTTGATTCCTGCTGGACATAAGGGAGCCCTTGAGTGTTTTCTGCACTGAAGCTTCTCTCCCCCCTGCATCTTGTGTTGAAGGAGAGGATTATTTAGCTAAGAGGAAAATGTGGATTGGGAGCATCCTGTCATTAGGCAGGACAGCACTGATCTAATTGAGGAGAGTGACACTTGTGGGTGATGTGACCTCCCTGCTGAGGGCTCTGGGCTGTCTCAGCTGGTAGCAGACACTTCAGGAGTTCTGGTATTTGTTCTCTACCTCTGCTGTTAATTCTCATGACCCCAGGGGACTGCATTTTATGGAGCCAAACGTGGTTGGTCAAGATTAGAACATGAAACCAGGTTTAGCAGTCTCTGCAGGCCGTGTGGTATTGGTAAAAAAACAGCTTTGGGTGTGGCAGTCAGATTATTTTTTTTTTTTTGGCCTTGAGCTCAGTTCCCTGCTCTGTGCTTTTAGTCCCCAGCACACAGGACATGGAAGGGAGGGGAAGACAAAAGTCTTTCCATTCCTGACACCTCCTGAACTCCAAGCTTTGGCTCCTTGTGCTCAGAGGTGGTGCTGAAATAAGAGAGGCCCTGGGGCTCAGGTGTCTCCCTGCCTCCCAAAGAACTGAGGCAGAGGTAAAAACCTGGGACAGCACAAGTGTAGAGAGGCTGAGAGTGTGGAGGGTGTCAGGAGAAGCATTTTCATGAGCACCCTGTCTAACCCCATTGTGTTTGTAGATATCTTTCAGCCAGCAGCACACTGGAGGACTGGAATGAAAAATTAACTCAATCAGAAGCGTGAGTGTCTTAACCTTCAGCATTAACAAATGCTTTTGTGACAATCTGCTGCCATTAATGTCCCCTGCTCACAGTCCTCTGCTTTGACTCAATCTGTTTAGACATCTCTCTTTTCTAGCTTTCACTTTTTTTTTTTTTTTTTCCACCCAAGAAATGCCTCTTCTGGGAGAGGGAGCTTTTCCTCAGGTCAGCATTTGAATGAGTTCCTGGTGGTCCAGCTAAGTGATGCTCTTCAAATGCCTGCCTGGAGGAGAACTGCCTGGAGCCACTGGGTAGTTTTGTGCTACATGCAGTGAGCTCAGCTGACAAGGTGTGTGACAAGGCCAGGCTGACCCTGTCCCCCTCAACGTGCTCCCCAGGGAGCAGGAGATTTTCTTCTTGCTGTGCTGCCTGTTGGGAACAAATGGTGCTGCAGCACCCGGGGCAGCTGCTCTGTCCTGTTGGGGCTCAAATGGTCTTGAACAGCTTAAACCTCCCAGCTGTTCCCCCTGCAGAGGTCTCTTTGTCACATTTCTGTGAAATGCCTGGGATTAAATTCCTATCAGGAATACAGGACAGGCATTTCATGGAAGTTGTCCTGCTCTCTGCATCCTTCCCACAGGCTGCAGGGGGATCCTTTGCAGTGCTGCAGTGGGAGCAGGCAGGTAGAGTCTGATTTGACTGATTTAAGGCATGAGGAGATAGGGCTTGGGTTATCCAGCTTTTCCTGTTCTCTGGAGCAGGTATGGAATTCAGTCCTTGGAGCTGTTGTTGGCTGGGTGTGTGCAGAGGTTTTCTTCACACAAGGCTTGACAGATGAGTGGTGATAAAAAGGAGGAGTATCAGAAAAACCTTTGAAGCAAGCAGCTTCTGCTCTCAGGGTTCTGGACATGATCTCCAGATGAAGAAGGTGTAAATCATCAGTATTTAACTTGCTAAACAGAACGACCTTGGGTTTTCTGCTTGCTGACAGCACGAGTGTCTCCAGCAGTGTTTAACCAGAGTTCCTCCCTGGGTGTGCCTGCTGGAAAACTTGTGGTTAGCTCTGCTTCCTTGTACTTCTAGGTGCCAGAACCCTGCTTGTGTGGAGCAGCACAGGCCTCAGTAGCTGTGGCACACACTGATTTTCCTGCTTGCTTTGGCACGAGGCAGGGATAATTGGTGCTGGCAAGGCAGGTGCTGATTACAGAGCAGAGGAGAGGGGACTCCCAGGGTAAATTTCCAGCAGCTTCAGGAAGCAAACAGGATTTTAATTTCCTGCATCTGAAGCTCAGTAGGGTGAGGAGGCAAGGTCGAGGAACCCAAGGATGTTGTTTTGCTGACATTTTGGGGGTTTCTCATTCCAAAGCATCCTCTTCCCTGTCCCTGGAGCTCCCCTGCAGAGCTGGCTGTGGCACCTGCAGGGGAGTGCAGGCAACTTCTGGGTCAGGGCTGGGTGTAGCTGAGTCTCACTTAAAGCCTTGTATAACCTGATATAACCTGTCACAGCTGCAGTGCCACCTGTGTGTGCCTGCTGGCAGCTCTGGGTTAGGGAACTCTGCTTTCCTGGCTCTGCAGAGTGGAGCTTTGTGTGGGAGCTGTGGGTGCAGGACCAGACTGGGGATCCCAGCTGACTCCTGCTGCCTCTTTGTGTCCTTCCAAGTTTATTTTTCAGCTGGGTGGTTTTCCTTGCTCCTAGAGGGCTGTGTCAGCACAAGCAGTTGTTCAGGCAGCAGGAAGAAGCACACTTGGGCAGGAGGAGCAGCACTCAAGTGCTGGATCTTCAGTTATCTTACAAAAACTGCTGGCAAGTGTGGAAAACACAGCTGGAAAATATCTGGCCTTTATCTGCTGAAAGCAGATGTGCTACCTGGGAGCTGGCAGTGGGTGCAGGGGCTGAGGGTGTCCTTTGAGTCCAGAGTGGTTCCACTCACATCCCTGCTCTGCTTTTCTTTCAGGAGCAGGAAGGGGGAAGGTAAAGCTGATGCAGTTCTCTTCTGCCAAAGTTTCATGCACATTCTTGATTCAGAAATAATTGGCTGCAGCCTTAAAAACAAACAAAACCCAATGAAACAACAGGTTGTAATTGATGCTGCTTGAATTCAGGTCAGGTGCTGTGGTGCTGTCTCAAGCTCTTCTGTCTGGAGAGCATAAAATAGATAAGAATAAAGTAAATAATTCAGGTGTCATCAGGAGGCCTCTGGCTGGGGGAGCTCAGGCCTGAGAGGGAAGGTTGGGCTTCTCCTAAATATCCTCATCAGGCAGAAAAAAGGAACCTCAAGCTGAAGTGTTTGGCATAAGAAAACCTGAGTTAAATTGTTGTTTCCCAGCCTGAGTCTTCTTTTTTTAGTAATTTTGAGGAATGCCATAAATCTCTGTTTTAATCACCACCTGTGGAGTAGCATAAAGATGGGGAGTTCATGAGAGGGGCTCAGAGAATCCTTGTTCCTGAGACTGGGCTCATGAGGAGGAGACAAAGGCTCCCAATGTCAGTCTCCAGCTCTGGTAGAAACTCAAATCCAAGCTGCTGGATTGTGGTTAATGGTAACTGATAGGAAACTTCTCACACATTTCTTCCTAAACTGCAGTTTGTACAGATGATCCCAACCCCTCTGCTGCTTCTCTCTAAGTGATGTTAGTCTTGCCCCTTTCCTCCATAACCTAACACTACATCAGACCCTAAAACTGCTTCAAGGCTCCAAGCATTTCATGGGATAGGTTCCTGGGCTTGTTTTTTCAAGGAGACTCAAGGATAGTTCTAGAGCACATGGGATACCTTGCTGTGGGATTTGTCTCCTCCTAAATGCTTGTCAGCTCTAAGAACATCTGGTCAGAATGTGTGGAAAGGCTGATCCTACACTTGCTGCCTGCTTAAAAATTCTGGTCTTTGAATCCATGGAAGGGGCTCAGTCAGTGCAGCTCACTAACCCAGCTTCTTTGCTTTAACAAGGGCTCCTTTTTCCAAACTGGGAGGGTGGGGATGCTTCCTGCTTTAGGATCTTACCCACTGGTTCAATTTATGACATGTGTTGTGGGTTTTTTTGTTTATTTAGTTACAAGAAGACCCAGGAAACCCTTTCCCAGGCAGGACAGAAGACTTCAGCAGCCCTTTCCAATGTAGGTTCTGTTATCAGCAGGAAACTTGGTGACATGAGGTAAGGTTTCTGTTCTGCACTCTGGTGCTTTGATCTGGGTTTCAAACACTAAGGAGACTTCAGACAATAACAAGGCTTTTTTTCCATTTTGTGGTTAGTTGGCAGCACACTGATTGTGCTGGACTGCCTTGCTCTGTGTGGCCCTGCACGTGGTAGTTTGGGACTGATTAAATGTTTCTTAAAAACTTGTTGAAGGGCTAAAACCTGTTCTGAGGCATCTAGGTTTGATTTGGCTTAAGAGAACTGACAGAATGCTCTTAGCAGCCTTCCTCAGGGACTTCATATAGTGTCAGGGCAGCTCTTACATCATATATAAAGAATAAGCATTAAGTTTTATCTTTCCCATTGATCACAAATTATGGAGTTGTGTTTTCTTAGTGTCACTGCTTAGGGTTAGGAAAGGGTCATCACTTCTGGGCTCTGCTCCATCTTAAAAAGGGGCAAAGTCTGGATGCTGCATTTCATGCAGTTTCAGGCCCTGTGTGGCAGTGCAGAGGACAAGACACCTCCCAGGCACAGTTTTGTCACGTGGATTGCAAGATAACAAATTCATTTAGAAAATCAACAGTAAAAACTCCTCTGTGGCTGGTGGTTATCTGGGTCCCTTCAGCAGATATTCCCTGAAGGAGCTGCAAACCTAAAACCTCTCTGAGCTGGCAAGGGATGAGCTGCTTCCCTTGGCTGCATCTTGCTCTGTGAAGTTCAAGGTTAAAATTGGTGATTTACCTGATCTTCAGAAATTTAAGCTGAAGATTGCTTCCCCTTTAACACTGACACCCAAGTTTTTCATGCAGAAAACCTTGACCATGTCCCTTCTTGGGTTTGAGAACTAATTTGGAGCCTGTCTGGGTAACTGAGGAAGTATTCTTAGGGCTTGTGTTTAACATGATGTTCCAGACCTTGGATTGAATGGGAAGCTCTCATTCTTTGTAGGGAATTCCCAATTCCACTGTGGCTGGCAGTATCCAAGTGGTAAGAAACTGTTGGCTTCTGATCACATGGCACTGATTTATTCCAGGTCTGCCTTCCCTGAGTTATTTACTGTGTTCCTGGAGGGTAATTTTTGGTGTTCTCAGTAGCTCTGAACCTGACAGAAGGTTAACTGGCTTCCTACCCTTTCCAAAATTCAAGCCTTAACTTTGCTTTCCTGGGAACCACCTGTTCTGCTGGAAGAAGAGCTGTACCTGTCACCTCAGTAGGTTGGATGCTGGCACAAGATGTGGTGGTGACACCTTTGGAGCCTGACTTCTGCAGTCTGGTCAGGCTGGTGTGGCACAGGGATGGGACCTGTGCTTTTTTTTGGACCAAAAAGGAGAACTCCTGAGGCAGTGTTGCCAGCAGAAGAAGCTGTTCTGGGTGGCTTGGTCCTGCCTGTTGTCATCTGGTTGGGATACTCCCAGTTCAGCAAGTGGCTGCAGGAATGCTGGTGCTGCTGGTGACAGAGCTGAAGTGACTCAGTCAGGGTGACAATGGGCTGTGCACTCAGAGCTTTGCAGCAGTGCTGTTGCTCAGCATTAATCACCAATTTCAGTGCCTTTTTATAGCCAATACCTTGGGTGCTGGCTTATGAAACAGAGGCAGCTTCTGCCTTCCAACTTGGAAAGCCCTGCCAAAGTTATTTCAGCAGGGTTTGCTTTGTGGATGTGGCCCTGTGGGGAACACAGTAATGATTGTTTGGGTTTTTTTTTTGAAAAGAAGTTTGAGTTTTTCTGCGTGTGTACAAACAGACTTTTGTCTCCTGTGCTGCATTCAAGTCTTGCTGTTCCTGATTCTGAGTCAGATTTAACTCTGAGCATGAGCTTCTGCAGGAGCTGGCCCACTTTCTGCCCTTGCCAGGTGAAACTGAGCAGTCAGAGCTGGTGGGGAGTGAAAGCTGTTCTGGTGTTGTGATCACTTCTCTGGGCAAGTGGGGATGATCTCTGCTCCCAGAGAATCTTGTTACAGGCCTTGCAGCCTGCACTGCAACCTCCCTGCCTGTGCTTTCTGTCTCTCCTCTCACTCTTTACAAATTCACTTGTAAAGCAAGTTTATTTTTCCATCACTGCAAGTGCTGAGATAACAGAAGGGATTTCCTTGCTCAGTCAGCCCTGGCTGGGTGGTGAGTGCAAGGAAGGAGTGATGGATGGGACAGGCACCTCTGGTGCAAGGAGGGTGTAGCTCTCATTCCATTACAAATGCTTGGACCAAAATGCTGTGAAATGGCAGCAAGGAGTCCCTGGGTTAAATCTATGGGGTTGCTGTATTTAGGGCAAAATAATTTTAAATGTTAGAGGAGTGGTTTTAAGGAGGCACTGGGAAGTCCATGTGGTCACTGTGCTAAGTGTATCCCTGGTGTTCCTCTCTCAGCTTGTCTGGAGGGAGAAAATGTAGCTTAATTAGTGGGATTTTTTTCAAATCTTGGCCAACTCAGCTTTTTCTGTTATCTCCACTTACAGTTCAAAAGTAAATTGGCTTTTAGACATTCTGCTCCTGTGCTTTACTGATCCCCACAAAGGGCAAATTTGGAAGTGTTTTCTTTTTGTTGATAACAACTTGCTGTGTGGTTTGGTGACCCCCAATACACTTTGTGCTGCCTGAAGTTTGCTGCTGTACATAATCCCACCAGCAAACCCATGGGGAGATGGTAGCTCGAGCCCCAAAAGTGCCTGCAAATTCCTCAATTTCTGCCAACTTCAAATCCTTGTGAGAGGGGGAAAGGTGTTACTGCCAGGTCTGCCTTGAGACCAAGCAAAGCAGTGCTGGTGGTGTTGTGTACAGAGTGCATGGTGCATGGACTTGTGTTACCTGTGTTCTCCTCTAAGCAAGAGCAAGGAAAAAGTGAGTTTATTTCACATGCAAAGACAGCATTTCAAGGAGTCTGCCCTGCCAAGGAGCTGACTGGGATACACAGGGGAATGAAACCACAGAGCCTAACATCTTCACTCTGGCTGTGAGGAAAAGCCCTTGTACTCCTTGCCAAGTACTTCAGATCCAGCTTGCCACGACTGCTGCAGAGACATAAATCACATTTAGGTGGAATAAAACACTCCTTGTGGTAGGAGAAGCCCCTTTGGAGCATCCTGTTAATCCTGCTGGTAGGAGTGGGAAACTCCAGGCTGTTATTTCAGGCTGCTGCATGGAAATCTGGTAACCTAGTTTGCCTGGAAACCTAAAAATGGGCAAGCAGGTTGTGGGGTAAACATGGTGCCTTTTATCCAGATCCTTTTATCTTTCTTATGCCAAGATCTGTTTGTTCTCTGAGCTCCTCAGGCCTGGCAAGGTGAGGTGCTGCTGAGCTGCAGGCTCCTCTTACAGAAATTCTCAGCCAGCAGCCCCAGCAATGCTGTCTTTGTATGGAATCTCCCAGGGGAAACTGGGGAAAGGGAGGTGTCTTGGCCAAATGAGCTACTGCTTGGTAAAACTCTCACTGCAGGAAAGTGTGTTTTAAAACCCAAAATCTCACTAAATCACCTGAAACAATGGGTGGGGATGGGGATGGGTAAAATGTTGTGGGGATTTGTCCTTGCACACCCACTGCTCTCCCTGCCAGTGGCTCTGAGTTGCTGCAGGTGCTGGTGTTGTTCTCTGAAAAACCTCTTAGCTTGGCTTGACTTAATGAAAAGCAATTTCTTTGGCTTGCTTCTGGAATTTATTTTGAGAGGCTTCCTCCTGGGCAGTTGACTTTGCTGTCCCGTGACCGTGTCCCCGCAGTTGGTGCTCAGATCCCTGCAAGTGTCTGACTCTTGTTTCCCTTTTCTCTCTGCTGCCTGTGGCTTCTCCCAGGGCTCACCCCTTCTCCAATTCCTTTAGGTAAGACACTCCTCAAGGCTACTCCAGAACATTTTGTTTCTGTGCCAGACACTAAAGGGGAAGCTGGCTGTTTAAGCCTTGCCTACCCTTCCGACACAGATTGAGAAACCTCCCACGAGCCAGTGCTCTGGAATTGGCTTTTTTATCACAGTTGCAGTTTGCAGTTAAATACTCTGCTTACTGCCCTCTGTCTGGAAAATTTAACTTCTGGGCTGCAGCTGTGAAATAAGGGAGGAGAGGGCTGGCTCTTGCTGCTTCAGTCGTCCACAGCAGCCTGTGTGTGGACAGTAACAAGAGCTTAAGAAGCAGGGTTGCTCTTCTCTGCCGTGGTATCTGCCTAAAATTGTCATTTACCTTTTTCCTCCTTGTTCTGAATGCTTCCAAGTAGCAGCTACTCCATTCGCCACTCCATCAGTATGCCAGCCATGAGGTAATGTAGCCCTGCCTGGGGGTGGGGGGAGACTGCAGCCCACCCTGTCCTTGCTGGGGCTTTGGTTTTGACTTCTAGAGCTGAGTGGTTCCCCCCTCAGAGCATGGGGTATCCACATCCCTCAATTGGAGTCATTCAGGTTTTGGTTTTTTGTTTGTTTTTTTTTTTCTCCCCAGTCTCATTTTCTGGTTATCAGCACCCGTGTTCTTCTTGGGCTAAGCACAACTCTGCCCAAGTCTCACTGAAATCCCCCCCCAAGACCAGGGGAAGTCCCTGAAGGGCAGGGGTTGGTGTCCCCATCTCTCAGTGACCATCAGGGCACTGCTGATGCTGGGATGGATCCTGACTCCAACCCTCTGGCTCCAGCCTGGAATCTCAGTGCCCTTCCCAGCACGAGGTGGGATCTCCCTGCAGGAGAAACAACTGCCAGGCCTGGATGAGGCTCACAGCAGCCTCTCTGTGCTCATCCTTCTTCCAGAGCTTCCTTTATGGGTGCAAATGTAAAACATTTCTTAGGGAACCAAAATAACTGAGATGAGTCCAGTCATCTCCCAGTGCTCCCACAGCCTCGCCTGGGGAGAGCAGCTCTGGGTGAGTAATTGCTCAGTGCAGAGCACTCCTCTGGAATCCTTCCCAAGCAAAGCAGCTTGTCAGCTTATCAAACAATTGACCTGGTTTTCTTTGCTAGGAAGCTGTAATATTCTGAATTAATTTATTACACTGGTGAGATGCAAGTGATGGCTGCTGAAGTACTGAAACTGCCCAGAGGTACAGGCACATGGCTCTGCCCCTTCCTGCCCCTGGGCTGGAATATGGGAAGCAGAAGCCTTTGTTTTAAACCCTTTCCAGTTTTTCCTTTCCATTATTTACAAGAGCAGGCTTTCAGTTGGAAGCCTTGCTTTCTTCTCTCTTTGTGGCTTCCCCAGTGAACCAGGACTTGCTTCCCTCAACGTTTTAGCTTGAGCAATTGAATGGATTGCACGTGGTAGAAGTGTTTTCCTTCCAAGCTTGTGTGTGATATTCTTCTCTGGTGTGTCTGAGAGATTTGTGCTGAGGGCTGTGAGGAGCTGGAAGTGTTCTGGGTGCTGCATGGCCAGAGAGCCCAGGCATGCTCTGCTGCTTCCTCCACTTCACAACTAAATTTGTCTTGTTTTTCTCTGCTTTCTTCAAGGAATTCTGCAACTTTCAAGTCCTTTGAAGATAGAGTTGGGACCATAAAGGTAACAGTTTGCTTTGCCTTTTGTTTTCACACCTAAGATGAAGCCTCCTGCAGAAACTTTAATTTCTGCAATGTTTTTCTTGTAGACTAGTATTCGGGCAAATGGCCTCTCAGATATGTGAAGTCTTGGCTACAGTAGGTGACCTTGACAAGGGGGAGTTGGCTTGGTATTATTCTCAGTGCTTGGTTTCTTGTTATCCTCACTCTCTTCTCTCCTTTCAGTCCAGGGTGGTGGGCAGCAGGGAAAACAGCACTGACTGCCTCCACTCCCCCTCGGGAGCTGGGGGCAAACCTCCAGAGGACAATGCTCCTTTCTAGAGCCTCCACCTGGCACAGCTGCAAGAGTCAGCCCCCTCCTTCCCTCCCTCCCTCCTCCCAAATCTTCACAACCTGCAAGCAACAACATCTGAATCCAAGAAGGGGCTGAGAGCCAGTCCAGGAGAGATCCATCCTTCTTCATTCATAGACACTGCTGCTGGATCTGAGTCAAATAAAAGAGAATGCAAAAGTTTTGTACACAAATAATATTTTACACTAAAGTTTGTAGATTTAAATGTATCACTGCTGTCCTTTTGGGAGAGCGTGGAAGATGGAGTTTCCTTTCAAGTAGCTCAGAAATGCCACTGGTAGAGATAAAAAACAGTTTTCCCTTGTCTGACATAGCTTGGAACTGATAGATCAGGCTGAGCAGTGGGAGGGCAGTTGTTGGAGAAGCCAGTGGGCATCTTAGCTGCAGCTTCAGGCTGTGCAGGGCATGCCATGCAGCTCCTCACTGAGCTCCCAGGCTTCTCCCATTCCTGTTTCTCCAGCTCTCATTGCAGTAGTCTGGTAAATGGGGTAAACAGTTGTATTTTGTTTTTTTTTTTTTTTCTGGGCTCCTAAAAGGGAAACTTCACTTAGCAGCTGCCTCGTTGTTACACTAATGCTCTAGCTTTAACAAAACTAAAAATCTTTATTTTTAAATGCAATGAACTTTAAAGAAATAAAGCTTAAAAAAAAAAAAAGCAAAAAAAAAAAAAAAAAAAAAACAAAACAGCTTTGGCATCGTATTAGGGAACTGCTCCCTTGGACTCTGAAACAGAACTGTGCAAGCCTTACATCACCTTCTGCTTTACTGGTTTATGATTTTTCTTTTCTCTAGAGAAGACTGTGAGAGTTGTCAGGCTGGATGGTGGGTGCTGGATGGAGCTTTGCCTCATGCAGTAGCAGCAGCATGCTTAACAAGCCCAGGTCTTGTGTTCAATTCAGCAGCACACTCCTCTTCCCTGAGTGTATGAAACTTGCTTCTCCCTTCTCAGTTGATCCCTTCATTCTTGGAGGAAGAATTTCTGAAGGCTGCCAGCAGCAGGGCCAGGTGGAAACACCCAGACTGTCTGTAGCAATCTGGATGTGATGCTGGGGGGACTCTGCTCTCTGCAGGCTCCTCCTCTGGGTACATCTGGCTCGGACTGGATGGGTTTTTCAGGTGGAAGCCCCAGCTCTAATCTCGGTTTACAAAACTGGCAAGAGAGTCACAGAGCTCAACCCCTTCCCCGTGGATATTTTGCTCTTTTGATGCCCAACTTCATCATCAGGAGCTGAGAAATTCTGAGTGTTCTTCTGGAGGCCTGATTTTGGGTGCCTCCACGTAGAGATACCTGGAGTGAGCAATTCTGTGCCTTGGAGGCAGAGTGGGACTTACTCAGACCTTTAGACCTGTTCATGTACATATCTGGGTAGTTGTAGTGGTTTAGCACCCTGGAGGGATTGAATTGCCTCTGACCTTTCTGTAGAGAAGCAAGTTTTGGCACTTAACCTGCTGATGAATCCCCTTTTCCCCCAGCCCTGCTCCCCTCCTGCAGTCCTGGGGACACGGAGGAGCTGTTGTAAGGCAGATGTACCAGGCTGGAGGAGTGAAGTCTCATTCCCTGGAGCTCTTTGTTTGAGCCCAACCTCCCTGCCAGGAGCAGAGCCAGCCAAGTGGGGACTGCTGGAGCTTGGGTGTTGAACTGTTTAAACAGATCAATAGTGAGGAAACCTGTCAATAAAGCATTCTTTTGGGAGAAAACAGGGTCGATGTCCTTGTCTTGGTGTCTCCAGCAGTACTGGGTGTGTGCAGATGCCTGCAGCCTGCAGTGCCTTGAGGTGAGAAATGAAATACTCTGTTCCATCCCTCTGGCTTCTCTGTGCCTCAGCTCTCTGGGTGCTTTCTCATGGAGGGGGATGTGCTCACTAACATTTACAGCCTGACATTTCCTTTCCAAGATGCTGAGTACCAGCTGGTTCTGAGACACCCCTCTGCTCACCCAGGGGCTGGAGAGCTGCAAGCCCACACTTCTGCTCCAAGTGCCCACACACCAGGCTGCTCCCTCCCTCCCCCAGACATCCCTCCAGCTCCCTCTTGCTCTTTTCCTCAGCTTGGAGCATGGGACCCCGGGGGGAACCTTGGCATTGGGGGCTGAGGATGGAGAAAGGGGGAAAAGCAGCGGGTGTGGTGCTGGCTGGGGTTTATGGGGTGAGACCACAGGGAATCACCCCATAAAGGGTGAAAAAAAAAACAAACAGGGAATCAGCTTCTTGGAAGCTCTGCTGAGTGAAGGAGCAGGGAGCACAGGGGGCTGGGAACTGCTTTCCTAAATTGAAAAGGCAGCAGGGAGCAGGCAGGTTGTGAGCAGGGCTCTGGAGCTGCTGTGCTGGCAGAGGGAGGACGCCTGGGGAGGTTTGAGGCATCTGCTTGGAGGGGAGGGTTTGGTTTTGTGGGGTTTGGGGTTTTGTTTGTTTGTTTGGAGGGTTTTTGCAGTTCAACTGACATACCTGAAGCTGGCTCTCAGAGCAAAGGGGGTTGGTGTGATCCCCAGGCCTGGGGAGATGCTCAGGGAGCTGGGGCTGGGAACTCCCCTGCCAGAGCCCCAGGGTGGGAGGTGCTTTTCCACCTCCCCAGCCTTCCAGTCAGGGATCTCGGGAGGGTTTGGAAGGAAGGTCAATTAAGTCTTCCCTTCCTGGTTACAGGTTTGTCAATGTTTTTGTCACTTCCCAGTTTCTAAGAGTGCTCCTGGCAGCTTCTGTGGGTCCAAACCCTGGGTTTCCTTTGGAGCTGGGCAGTGTCCCATGCAAAGGATGAGGGCAGAGAGGGATGGGGCTTCCTTCCCTGCAAAAACTCAGGATGAGGAGCAGACAAAGCCCCAGCAGCTTTGTGAATGCCCCCCTGCTCTATTGCAACCGAGAGGGAAGGTTTGGACAGTAATATTCCTCTTCTGCTCACCCCCTGCCAACAGGTCAGAGGGGCTTGGGGGCAGCCTGGGGTCTGGGTGCTTCTCCTGCTGCCTTGGAGACTGGGGAGGGCTCTGCCAGAGTCACTTTGTGCTGTTCTTGCCTGAAATGAAAGCTCCCAGTATTAAACCTGTGATGCTGAGGCAGCACACGAGACCCAGCAACAGCAGCAACCAAACCAGTGCCCCCCCTTTCCTGCTTCTCTGGTTTTACTGCTTGATTTTCCTTTCTCTCCTCACAGCTGAGGAGCTGCTGGGCCTCCTCTGGCTGCTCCCATGTTTCAGGGGTGTCTATGCAGAGCAGAGATTATCACTCAGGTGAGAAGAGGCTTTTCCCATGGGGGAACCCTCGGTGCTGGGAGGATGTTCACGTTTTCCCATACCTCCTGCTGTTGGGGTTTGTCTCTGCCAGCTCTCTGGGGCAAAGCATGGGGACAGGTGACATGAAGAGCTTTGTCCCCAGTGCTTTTCCATGCTGGCTCCTCATCCAGCTCTGTCTCTGCAGGGCCAGGTCCCAGCACCAGCCTTGGCTGCCCTGGCAGTGAGCAGGGATGGGGGGGAAATTTTAGGTCCAACTGGGTGAGCACCCAGAAAATGGGAGGGAGCTGAGATTCCCAAGGGAAGGGAGAGCAGCAGCTGCTGGTGAGGAAGCCTGAAGCCACATTTTGAGGTGTGGTGGCACATGAAAGACAGATGACAGCTCACTTGGTTGTCAGCATCCCCTGCCAGCAAGCAGCCAGGGATGGGCTCACCCTCTTGTCTTGAAATTAAAACTTCTGAGGGGATTTGTGCTGTTTGCCTCTTGCCTGCCAGGAAGAGGATGGAAGAGGAAAATAAGGTTTTCCCAGCAAATCACAGACACTGGGAGTTTCCTCAGCCCCAAAGCAGGAGGTGATGGGGTTGCTGGGCAATGTCCCACACCCTTGATCTTGGTTCCTGCACTGTAGTCACCTGGCTCTGAAAAAAAACACCCCGACCCTCAGCCCAAACTGCAGCAAGGGCTTTTTTAAGGAATTTGACATTTATGCTCGTGAGAGAGGTTGCACAACAGCAGCCAGGAGCCAGCAGCCAGAGGCAAGCATTTGCCCAGGGCTAATGCCTGGGACTACTTCTGCACTCCTGGAGGGTTCAGCATCTCCTGGTGGGTGCAGAATCCCTTGGTGGGTGCAGGGTGGGTGCTGGGGAGCCCAGGATGTGGCTGGTGTTTTGGAGGTGGAGAGGTTTGGAGTGTCCTCGGGCATCAGTGGAGGAGCTGGGATGGGGCTGGGGACTGGGCAGCTGCTGGGGCTGGAGGGAGGAGTGGGATTGGTGGTGATGACTCTGCTGGCAAATGGGATTCATCATCCTTCGTTTCTTTAAAGTGTGAGTCAGAGGCTACAGACGGGAAGGGCCTCGTGGGGAGGTGACAATCCAGCAGGGTGGCAGGAGGGACAGCTGAGCTGCCCGGGTTAGTGTTCCCACACCAGTCACCCACCCCACTGGATTTCACCCACCAGTGGGGAACAGCAGCAGTCCCCAGGCAGCAGCCTGGAGCTCCAGAAATTGAGGAGCTGGGGAAAACACCGAGAGTCTGCAGCTTAAAAAAAAAATAATCCCACTTTTCCTTTCCTTGGGAGTCCTCATTTGTTCATTAAAGGGAACTGGCTCAGTCCTGGGGCTGTGCAGGGAGCAGGCAGAGCTCAGCACCCCGAGGAAACATGAGGAGGATGAGGATGCTGCATGGAACAGAATTAAACCCGAGGGTCCCTGTGCAGGAGTGCTGAGTGTTCTGGGCACCCCCTGGAGAAGCAGAAAACTCCTGAGCCTGCAGCTTCCCACTGATGTGAAGCTTCACACTGACCCCAGCCCCCTGCAGCCCCCTGCAGCCCCCTGCAGCCCCCTGCAGCCCCCTGCAGCCCCCTGCAGCCCCCTGCAGCCCCCTGCAGCCCCCTGCAGCCCCCTGCAGCCCCCTGCAGCCCCCTGCCCCACTGCTGCCTGTGCTGCAGCCCCCAGACCCACATTCCCCCTAATCCCCACATTCCTCCCGATCCCCACATTCCCCCTGATCCCCCCATTCCCCCTGATCCCCCCATTCCCACATTCCCCCTGCTCACCCCCATTCCCCCTTCCCATCCCCACATTCCCCCTGATCATCCCTGTTCCCTCTTCCCATCCCCACATTCCCCCTGATCATCCCTGTTCCCTCTTCCCATCCCCACATTCCCCCTGAGCACCCCCATTCCCTCTCCCTATCCCCCATTCCCTCCTCTCCCTCTCCCGTCCCGGCCCAGGGGTAGCGCGGGAATTCCAGTCAGTGCCCTCAGCCCCTATGTCTCCCTGGTGGTCTAGTGGTTAGGATTCGGCGCTCTCACCGCCGCGGCCCGGGTTCGATTCCCGGTCAGGGAAATGACCTTTTTTTTTCTCCTTTTTATTTTTTAATTAATTTCGCAGCGCTCTTCCCTCTTTATCACCCGACTCCCCGCGCAGCCCCGCGCTCTCCCCGCACCCACAGGCCCCCTCGCCCCCTCCTCTGCGCACCCATCTCCGCGGGGGTGGTGGCGGCGGTGGGCTCGCATTGCGCAGGCGCGGAGCTGGCCCCTCCCCTGCCCGCCGTCGGTGTCGCCGGGTCCCGCTCGGTGTCTGGCGGCGGCGGCGGCCGCAGCCCCTGAGGTAACAGCGCTGAGATCGAGGGGGAGGCCCGTTCGACACCGGCAGGAACCGCCCGCACCCTGGGGCCGTCCCCACCCCCCCACCCCGGGGCTGCCGGGGCCCCGCGGGGCACAGGTGAGCGCGGAGGCGGTGTTGGGGCCGGGGTTGGGCCCGGAGGCCAAGATGGAGCTGATGGTGCCGGGTGGGGGGGGGGCTGTGAGGGGAGATGGGGTGGGGGATGTCCCTGCCATCGGATGGAGGGGGGGGGTCCTGTGGAGCATCCCCCCCCGTGTCCGTGTCCCGTGTGTGTGTGTGTGAACACCCCCAGGCCGGGGCTGTGAGGAGATCCCCGCTCCCCCTCTGCCATTCCCTCCCTGCGGCCTCCGCGCTGCCGAGATTGTGGGGAAAAATAAAAAAACAACCCAAAAAACCCCCGAACAACCCGACCGAGGAAAACTGAAACCAGGCCCCCCCCCCCCAACCTCAGAAGAGGCCTGGGAAGGTGAATTCTCAATGGAAGTCACGGTGCGTGGTGGGTGAGCTCTGATTCACCGTGACGGGCTCTGTGCTCTGGGCACCCCTGGGGATTTTTGCTTCCCCTTACGTTGTTCTGCTTATAATATATAATTATTTTTATGGGTTTTTTTTTTAATAATTTGTAACCGCTCTGGCTCTGACGTGCTTAGCGAGTGACGTATCACCAACGGGAAGTAAACCTCCAGCCTTTCCAATGAGAAACTTGCCAAGGCGGCATAATTTTATTTATTTGTGCAGTGTCTTCTGGTTCTGGAATTAAGAATTCCGATCAGGTCCCGGTGGTGGTAGGAAGGGAGGCAGTGGATTCCCTGATAACACTCCTGCTTTCATCCTTTATCCATCTCTTGCTGCTCCACACACCGTGACACAAAGCTCTGGGCTTCCTTGCTGGAGTAACACCACAACGGAGCTGATTTCTCCCTCGGAGAGCAAGGTGAAAGCCTATCTGTATGATACAGAGGAAAACTAAACGTTTTTATCTTTTTTTGAGGTCTGTTTTTATCGGGCTGTTAATTTCCCTGTGCTGTCAGAGGCTGCTGTAGAGCTGAACGCTCTCTGCTGCGGTAAAGCTCAGAGAAATAAATTAAAAAAAAAAAAAGAGTGTAAAATGGGTACCTCATCTTACGGCGGGATGAAGTAATATGATTCTCCTTGCTGGTGTCTCTTTGATTCCCTCACATGGGCTTATCTGAAGGCAAAGGAAGTGTTCTGTCTGTGTTTAAATACCATTTTAGTTTGCTGCTGCTGAAGCAAAGGACTCGCAGGCCGCAGTCGCCCGGTGGCTGAGCAGCCTCGATTCATCCATTTCATTGGGTGGATGGAGCTCTCAGAAGTCTGCAGGTTGGGAAGGATTTCCTTCTGAAATGCGTCAGGATTGTGCCTCTCTGAATTGTTCAACTGAAGCAGCCACCTCTTAAGTGGAATTTATGCTTTTGACTGCAGCTGCAGCAGAGGCGTTTTGGAGTTGAAGGCATCTTGGTTTCAGGCTGCTTGGGGATCAGTGTGTGTGTTCCTGTTTGCTTCTGGTGGAAAATGGGGGAGTCCTGAGCTGACTGACAGATCCCCAGAAATAGATGCCAAATTAATTTGCATGAAGGAATTAGCTGGGATAATTCGAGTACCCCGTGCTCTGGTTGGGAGGAAAGAGGGGAAGCAGAAATCAATTCAAAGAGAAATTGCCTTTAATCTGTGGGGTGTAGGATGAAAGGAAGTTTGTTTTTATTGAGCAGCTTCCTGTGGTTTTCTCATGGTGGAGAAACTTGTCATGATGCTGGCCATGCAGAATCTGCTTCATGGATAACCCTGAGCTAGGAGATTTCCAGTCAAACAGCTTTTTATAAACATACATAAGTGCTTCTTTCCTGCCCTCCTCCATTTCATCTTGGTGATAGTCCATGGCATTTACATGAGAGATGCTGCAACGTGGTCATTTTCCTCCTAAATTTTTGATGTCTTGTGTTGATAAATTGCAGGCTGCAGGTTCAAAGTGCTGCTGAAACCAAAGCAGAGGTTTCCCAACTTCACAAAGTAGCTGCATGCTATATTCAACCATCTTTTACCAGTGAGTGTCTGAAAAAAAATAACATCTTTGTCGTGTGTTTTGTCTCCTAGTGAAGACCTGATACTAATGTTGATTATTCCCAAGGAGTAGGAACTGCTCTCAGGCTTTCCCCAAGTGCTGAGCTATCTGCCCCCTGGTCAATTGGTGTGGTCTGCCTTGTTTTTTAACTTGTTAGCAGTAAGTTGGTGTGGTTTGTGGCCAAGGTGGCACAATCACCAACCTGACTCCAGTTATGAGGGTGAAAGGAGCCTGCCAGAGGGTTGTTCTGCAGTGGAGGAGCAGAGCAAGGGGGGAAACCCAACTGTGATGGGGACAAGCTTGTGACACCACACCATGAGAAGGCATCTGTCAAGTCTGCAGTGGTGTTTGGATCTTCAAACCTCAGGAAAAAAATTGAATGGTACCAGAATAGTCTGAACATTGGTTTTGAGACTTTTACCTAATTTATGGGTTATGCCCTTGGGGCAGTGGTAGTTGTTGGCAATTAAGTTGTTAATCATCATCCTGCTTCTCTTTGTGAGCTTCAGGAAGGATTTTTTTTGTCTGTGCTTTATGCATTTTTGATTCTGAATCCTAACTGGATCACTTAAGCAGTCAGGTTTGAGATTAAAGGTAAAAAGTTGCTGATGTGACTCTTGGTTGGAGGTTCTGATTTCAGTTGCCAGCACATCCTCCCCGGGGAGGTGGGCACAGGTTAACACCAGGAGGTGTCCTGCAGCTCCTCTGTGACAGGATTTACAATAACAGGACTGCAGCTGGGCTTTAATTGCCACACTTCCCTCTCTTGATCAGTTTGACAGTGTTTTCCCCTTTTTAAATATCATTAGTGTTAATAAGATTTAATTTTTTTTTTCCCCATGTCTGGGAGGGGCAAGGGTTGGCAGAACTTTTCTGCAAAGCTTGTCCCTAGGAGTGAGCAGCAGCTTCCTCCCCAGAGTCTGCAAAATGGCACCTGGCCAGAATTTTCACTGCTCTCCTGTCAAACACACGAGCATGGGGATTAATTTAAGGTAATTTTAATAAAATAACAAACGTCCTTCACAGTTTGATCTCGAGCTGTGCAAGTCCTCTTTGGTCTTGCAGCCTCTCTTCTCCAGTTTTACCTTCCTGGGTACAAAACAGAGCAGTACCAGAGGGGGGGTTGCCTCTGCCTGGGAAGATGGGGCTCTTCTGCCACTTCTTCTGGACCAAAGTCTTGCACTACATTTTTTTTTTTAAGTGAAAAAGTTGTTTTCCTTTTACTGCAGTAATTTGAATAACTTTAATTAAGCATTGTTGGTTTAGAAGCATCCATGTAAATGTTTTTTTCCATATTTGACTCTCTAGCTACCTGGCTAGGTAGCCATCCTGGCCATCAAGGCCCTGTCCCACATTCAGGATGATTTGCTGGATATTTGCAAAAGAAGAGACTTGAAGGATAAAAAGGGAGTTGGGGATTAATCTTGGTGCACCTGGTCAGCAGATTGCCAAGGTTTATAATCTCTGAAAATTCTTATTATTGTTTCAATGATTTTTTTTTTATTTTATTCTTACAGTTTTGTCACTGTGTCAGGTACCATGTCCTGGTGCTGGCTGGTGAACCAGTGACTGCTTTTAATCCTGAAAGACAGGGATTGAAGTGGTGCTGAGTCTCTGGAGTTACTTAAAAGTTCAGTGAAGGTTTTTAATCAATAAAAACATAGGAAGCAGAGTGGTTACAATGCACACCTTCTGACTTTGGGGGCACTTTGTTTCCTGTTTCAGGCAGTGTCAACTGATAAAGAATTGCATTCCAGAACAAACATTCCTCAGAACATTTAAAAAATATTTTAATGAAGTGATAGTAGTTAAAAAAAAAACCCACGATTTTTTTTGTGTGCATAGAATAGCTAAATAATAATTATTGTTAGATTGTGGGGGTTTTACAGCATTGTTGATGTGTGGAATGTTTGGCTTTTTCAGGACAGTCTATAGGAAAAGTGAATAATAGGACCTGGATATGGATATTTTGTGGATAAGAAAAGTCCAAAGTCTCCTGATGTCATTACAGCAGCAAGTTGTGCAGTTGCAGGAAGGAGAAACTTGCCCTGGTTTTCTGTTTGCCTTTCCCCTTTGCATTTTTGGCTGTATTTCAAATGAAGATTTCTTTTCCTTTCCATCTCTCCTAACATGTTTGGTGACTTAACAGGATTTTCTGTTACTGGGAAGGTAATATCTTGGCTCTCCCATTTGTGCTCAGAAATAGTTTGTACTTCTGTGTCCCAGTGCATGGGGTGGGATTTGTGCCTCTGCCTGGAGGAGCTCAGTCATCAAAGAATTTTCTTTATCAATCTGCTTCTCATGGCATCAGGGTTTAGGGACACTTTCTGGAAAAATACAGGTTTAAAAATGTTTTTAGAGAGGAGGGGGACCTGGGAGCCAAAGTCCCCATGTTTCAGTGGGCAGTAACTCGTGCCAATGCCTGCAGGGATCTAGAGGATGCCATGTTCAGGAAATTTCTTGCACCAAGTGAGGTATTTAGAGTTTCAGGTTGCACCTGTTGTTACTTGGTGCTGTGCAACGAAGGGAATTTTTTAAGGAAGTATTTTAAGGAATGGTTTTAATTTTTCTGCTCTGTGGCCCTGATGTCAGCGTTGGGAAGTTGGGATCTTGTTGAGACACAAACCTGGCAGTGTCTGTGTCTGCAGGAGGTTGTGCTGCCAGGGGGAGAAGGGGGATGCAGTTGATGAGTTTTCCTGTGCTCCTGCAAAAAGCACCTGGGATCCTTGTGGTGTGCAGGGAACTGAAGCAATTCTTGCTTTCTTAGGAGTTATCCTGCAGCTCCTGAGCCCTCGTGTGACCCAACCTGTGTCAGGTTTGTTCTGGACACCCAGCCATGTCCTGCCAGGTCTGGAGGTGGGTGAGGAGGTCCAGCCTGGCTGCTGGGACCTTGGGGGGAGTGGATGTCTCTTTGTTTTCCTTCTTGCCACCGTGGTTTAGCTTTTGTTGCTCCTCAGCACCCCCTTGGTATCTCCTGGGCTGCTCCTCCTGGAGGAGGAGGGAAGGGGTCAGAGAATTGGTCTGTGCCTCCACTGAAATCCGAGGTGACCTGTTTCTCAGAAGCCATCACCAGGCTTATTTCCTTTCCTAAATTGAGTTAAAAAAATGGATTCAGTTACTGTTCAGAACAATGGATGGATTTAAATTCCAGGTTCCTCCTGGCTTGCTGTTCTTTGTGCACTGTAGGCATATTTTCCAGCTGATATTTGAGGAGCTCTGTCACTCAGGGGTGCTGCTTCTCCAGATGGGAATGATTCTGGTGTGTGGCAAGGAGTTACTTGGGCCTGAGTGGTGAAAGAAAACAGGTGATGAACCAGGACTTCTCTTTAGAAAGTTTCCTGTATCATCCTTGGGGTCTGGTTTGACAGATTGCTGCTCTGTCAGGCATTTTGAGGGCCCTGGTGTTAAATGCTGGGGAATAATGTTCTTGCTTTGAGTAGAACATTTTTATCACAGAGCAAAATAACTGGATATAGAACAGAAATACATTGCTTGGACTGCAGTGAGTTGAAAATATTTGTCTCCCTTAATACCTGTCTTCCTTTCTTTTCCTACCAACTTCCCCATTCCCACACTTGCTCATTTCATTCTTGTTGCACTTACAAAAACTGCTTTGGCACAACATTTGCTCTTCACAATTCCCTGAGGAGAAGCAGCCAAGTGGGGAGGAGCAGAAGGTGTGAGGAAGGTGCCTGGCTGTCATTTCCCAAGCACACCTCAGCATTTCCTGAGGGGTCTGGGTAACAGCAGTGACAGTCAGCATGCCTTTGGTTTTTTATGAGTGGTCCTGAAAGGGAATATTTGTTGGATGAGAGATGTTGCAAACCCAGCATCTGCTGTCCCATAGTGCCCAACTCCTTACCCCACTTTCCTGCATCTGAAAAGGATGTTTCTTCCAGTGACTTCTTCTCCTGATGTCTTCCATGCAGAGCCCAGTTACTCTCCCTGGTGTATTCAAAATTATCTTTCCCTCATGACTTCCACTCCTCCCCCCTTGCTGTTTTGAGCCTGTTTCAATGTGTAGCTGTATAAAATGTTATTTTAAAATAACCCTCAATGAGGAAAGGTTTTGCTTTGCAGTTAATTCCATTCCTGTGAAGGGTCTTTCAAAAGATGTGCTCTTGGTTTGGGGAATATATGTAAGAATAACCCTGGTCTGATGTTTTCCATCACTCACCAAGGGTGCAGAGGCTTCTGTCGTGCTCCAGTGTCAGTGAGGATCAACAGGAGGAATGAAAACATCATCACAAAAGCTGGAGGGCTTTCTGGCTTTGTTCTCAGTAACTACTCCAGGTGGAAAACAGAAAAAATGTGGTGATTCTCTGCTTTACACTGAAACTAAAGGCACTCACCTTGGGAATGGCAGTGATTAAATGATGCATCAGTGCCTTTTTGTTCCACCTCCTCTGAAGAGGGATTCCAGCCTGAACACATAGTTTATAAAATCTCTAAGTGTTCAGATACTCTGTTCCTGGTCCCAGCTCTCATGTTAGAAAACTCAGATGAGGCTGCCTGTGGGAAAAGCAATTTTGTGGCTCCTCTGTCAGTTCCCTGGGGTCTGGAGAGGCTCTGCTGGAGAGAGCTTGGGCTGCTCAGGTCTGTGCTCAGCCCCTCCCCAGTGCAGGGTGGGATTTTAGCCTGCAGCCTGGGCCCTCTGTAGCCAGGGGACCACTTCTCCTTGCTTTGGGGTTTTTTTTTGGTTTGTTTTTCAGCTCAGCTGGGTGCAGGTTGGTGGCAGGCAGTGGTGCAGCTTGTTCACTGAGTCCTGTGACCCAAGGCTGGAGAAAAACCTGGAGTTTAAATGCTGGTGCTGCTGTGATTGTGATTTTCATCTCCAGGTTTTTGAAAGCAGTGGTTTGGAAAGTTGTCAGAAACATTATTTTCCCCCTTAACCATCTTTTCCAGTTGGGTTTGATGTGACACAGTCAGTGCCAGCCCAGGAGATGTCACCTGGAGCTGCTCTGCCCACCTGGAGTCCCCAGTTTGGAGCCTCCCAGGTGACTTGGGCTTTTCTGGCTGCAGAAATGTGGGTGTTGGATGCAGGCTTGCAATTAGGAAAGGAAAAGGAGTGGTGATTTGGTTATTATTTCGTTTGGTTGGTTGGTTTTAACATTTCTGAAGTTATGAAGTATTCAGTCTTACCTGAAACAAAGGCAAATCTGTTGTGATGGGTTTTCCTTTCTTTATGATCTGTCAAAGAAGACTCTGAATGGATGCAAGAAGCCCACAGTTCCTGTGGTTCTTTTTACAGGAGGAAATTAAAATGTTCTTTTCTCTGGCAGTTTCTCTAAGGAAGTGAAATGATGCAATAGTGAAGGCTTCTCCCCTCTCTCCATGAGAACTGGGGAAATACAGTTGAGCAACTTAGGAGAAGAGGGGATTTTGAGATTGCTTAATTTTTAAACTTTGCAAAAGACAAAACTCTTTGGAATGAAAGTCTTCAGAATTTAGCTGAGGGGGTACAAGTGTTGCTGGATTAATTGTACATCTCAGGCTGGGAGGGCCTCAGATACAGGGGGTAAAAGTAAATCAGGGGACAAAAAGTTTCTGCCTCTAGTATTCTAAAAGCTTTTACTCTAAAAATTAAGCTTAATTCTTTAATACTAAACAGAAATAAGTGACATCAGTGTCACTCCACCCCCAGCAGTGAATATTGGGGTTTTTCTGGATTGCTCTGGTGAGCTTGCATGCTCTGAGAAGTTACAGCAATTCAAGCACTGCAGGGATTAATGTAGCAGAACAATTAAAAGTAATAATGAGGCAAGCAAAGAGAAGGTTTTTTAATAAATTTCTAAATAGCTGAGTAAGCAGACAGAGGTGTTTCCTGCCATCACAGTTGTGACACTTGCACACTGCCACATAAACTGCTGTAATGCCATAAACAGTAATTTAATTTGTCTGAAGGATTAGAGAATGAAATCCTAAGCAAGGAATCCACTAAAAAAACCCCAGGGTTTTAAAGAGTAATTCTTTTAGTTGAAGGAAGGGGATGGAAAATATCAATCTAATACTTGCCATTTTTCCTCCCTAATGTGGAAAACCTTCTTTAGAAGGTTTGAATCTTACTCACCTGTGGGGTACAGGGTCACAAGTCTTGGTAACAGGTTGGTCAATCAGACTTAAATGGGTAAATTTTAATCTGCTAAGCTCATTAGGGAAACACCACTTGTATCACTGGGGTTGTTTGTCCCAAGTTTCAATGTACCATCTCTCAGTCATTAATCTAGACTTGACTTCAGCAGAGTTTTGTCCCAGAATTTAATTTATATCAGAGCTTTGTGGGGCTGGTTTATTTTTTGTTTGTTTTTGGGTTTTTTTATTACTATTAAAGAGTATTTAATGCAGATTTTAGTGTCACAGCCTCTCAGTGTTGAGGACCTGTCTCCTGTTCCAGAGGCAAATGAGTTTGGCTGTAGTCAGATTCCTGTTTTGTGGGAGGAAGACTCCTGCATTTGAATTCATCCCTTGGGTCCTGTGTTAACTTTCCATCAGGATTTCTGTGTTAAACCAGAGTGGTTTGCATGGACAGGAGGTTTCTCAGGAATAAGAGGCTACAAACTGAATAGCAAAATACAGCTAAAAGCCTTTTGTGATATAAACTGTGATATATTTTTTATGATATAAATAATATAAGCAATACCAAACCATTTTAATGAAAAAGGAAATGTCAGTGCTTCAATTAATTGATTCAAATGACAATTTCAAGACAGCCAGAGCAATGTTCTTCTGATTTTCATACTTGTATCCATATCCTTTGCCTCTTCAATAATTGCTTGACTTTTTCAGTTCTGGTGTTTGTTGGAAACCAGGTGATATCTGTTAATCTTTATTTTAAACCTTTCTCTTTCTTTGTCCTTTCATTTTCTCTCCTTTTGTTTGTACTGGGACTCTCATGAGATGAGGAGGGGAGCTCCATGCCAGTAATTAGGAGCAGGGTATTAAGTAGAGCTCTGGGTCAGTGGATCTGGGCTGCTGGATAATGGGATTGGATGGGGAGATCAAAACATTCCTGAGTCACTGAATTTGAGTTGCAACAGAAACCCCAGCAAGGAGGAGGCCAGGGAGGGAGGATGGGAAGGACCTGGCCCAGGTTGCTCCTGTACTTTGATTTTTATAAGAAATAGTTCCCTATGGAATTAATTCTGCTCCCATTGGGTTATTTCCAGCTGTAAAAGAGGCTTTCTGCTGCTGCTGGAGCTTTGAGTTGGCTCAGCTAAGGGACTGGAGAAAAATAATTTAAGATTTTTAAATTACTTTTCTACATATTCTTAAGAGTTCTGTACATAGCTGTGTATCTCTGCTATAAAAAAGAGACTTTTCTGATGGAATTTTGATGAGGCCTGGGCTGGAATCTTGTATTTGAACTATTTGAAGCTTCTATCCACACATCATTATATTTTCATTCTGTCCAAGGCAAGTGAATATAACCACATCTCCAGAGCACATTTGGATTTTGGGTTGGTTTTTTTTTTTTTTTATTTTTTTTTGGTCCCACTTCACTTACAGCTTTCCAGCTGTGTACATCCCTAAATTGAGCATCCTGTGGCTGTTTTTCATTGTGAGTGTCAACAATTCTGAAGCTGAGGTTGCTGCTGAAGCAAAATCAATGGTAAATTTAAAGATGGGCTTCATCTAGGTATGAAGGGCATTTAAGAAAAAAATGAATTACTATGCATCTGCTAGCTGGAGATTAAAGAGAAGATTTACAGTGACCACAAGTGAAACTGGTGGACTTATTCATCTGAGGAAGTCAGTTCTTGTCCTCCTGAGAGCCTGGCTGCCAACCCTGCTGACCAGCCACAGCTTTCAAAAGATGGATTTAAAAATGTTCCTGTTGCTGATTGCTCTGTAATGAGGGCAGCCCTGGGCAGGGAACCTGAGAGCTGTTCTGGTCTCACAGAACAGGACATCCATCACCAGGGACCTGCTGGTTTGGTTCCATCTTCCTCATCTCTGCTGTGCTGCCTGCAGCTAAATCAGAATCAGAATTTCTGGGGACTCTGAAGCTCCCAGTCAAACCTCCCTGTGGTGAGGGGTGAGGTTTGCCATGGGGTGGGGTGTTTGTTGCTCAGGTGCACTCAGAGCTTGTTCTTTGGAACCTTTTGGAAGGGTTTGGGTGGTGGTCAAGTGGTGACTTGCAGGGTGAAAGCTGCTCTGAAGTCCCACTTGGGAAGTTTCTTGGTTGGAAATGCATAAGGGACTTGGTGATAAATGAGGTGGGTTGGGTGTATCCTCTGCCTGCTTCATGGGAAAGGTATTTTAATGTCTTGCAGTTGTTTTTTTTCCTTACATTTTTTCCATGGCATCCTCTAGCATTCCCTAGGCTCCTCCTGTCCCTTTCCCATTTTCCTGTGGTCTGTCCTACAGATAAAAGCCCTCAAGTCTATAGTTTAAAATATTTGTTAACTTACCTTGAGAGCTAATTGATCCTGAAGATGAGTATTTGCATTCTGGAGTAGAAAACACTTGGGACAGGACAAGCAGTGCTGTATATTCTGGAGTTTCACACCAGGGGGGTGTCTGAGTGAGAGCACAGTGAGGATACAGAAATTCAGCCTCTGAAATGTCTTCCCTGTGCCAGCTGGGAACCTCTTAAATGCAGCACAGTTCCTGGGCCTTCCATGCTGAACTCCAGGTTAGATTGCTGAAACTTCCCTGCCCTCTTCAGCCTACTAAAAGGATTGTTACAATAAAATAATGTGAGGATAACTTTGCAGTGAGCCCTGGACAGATGAGGTAGTGAACAATTGCTTTGCTTTTGTTTTGTCTTTAGGAGACTGAGTTTAAAGGTGTGTGAAGGCTGCTCCCACTTACCTCACAATATTGGAGCTAGATACCAGGTAAGTACTGTGTTTTTTCATTTCTTGTGGCATTAAAATCCACCCATTTAAATGCAAAATGATGCTGCAGACACAAAGTGCAGAGTTGCTCATAGAAATCCCTAATGCCTCATGAAGCCAAGCTTCAAACACCACCTGTCTTTCCTGATGATCCATCCTTATGTATGTTTCTCTCCTCTCCCCTTTAAAAATTATGGTTTTTTCACTCTAGCAAAATACCAGATTGTGAGAGAGGTTCTTGAGTGATTCTGGGGCAGATGGATGGGATATGGAAGCCAGTGGTGCTATTTTGTTTTTGTGGTAAATCAATATTTACTAAAGGGTTTTCTAGCTTGGTGTTTTTATTTAGACTTCTGCAAGTAAATACTGCTAGAGATTGAATTATTTAGTTTAAGATTAACACTTGTAGCTTGTGTGTGCTGAAAGCCTTTGAAATGCCAGTAATCTTAAATTGAAGTGACATTATTATACCAATCCATCACCAGAAATTATTTGTATACTGTAAGTCTCCTAAAATACTCTATGGCTTCCTGAAGGTGTACAATAAAGCATCAACTAGACACAAAGCTGGCAAAACATCCTTTCTAAGCTCCTTCCTGCATTTATGGTGTGATTAATTCTTTTTTCTTCTTCTTTTTTTAGTATTTTTAAAATTTTTTAGTATAGAAAATTAAACTGGTGAAGAGTGTACCCCAGTGTTCTGCTGTAGGAGCATTTTTTAAGTTAACATAATCTGGTTTCCTCTGCCCCTTCTGATTTTTATCAGAGGAGCTGAACAGCCACAACTCTTTTCAAAAAAATCTTTTGTCCAGTGAGAAAATTTGAGGGTTTTTTATGTCCTGTGTTCTTGGAAAGGTTGATCCTCCCCCTTGCTGTCCCCTTCCTGTTAAATTCTTTGCAGCATCTTGCAGTGAGGTTGGATGAAGTTTCTCTTCCCTCCCTGCTCCTGGCCACCTGATCTCCCTCACCCTTTTTTGGTGCTGGCATTCATTGGGATGTTCTGGGAGGATTTAATCCCCTCCATTGGCAGGGAACAATTCACTTTTCTTGGCTGTAATAAGAGTTTGCCATTATACTGAGTTAAATACCACTTAGAAAAGGGTCAGCAGGCCTGGCTGGGCAGTTTCATGAAACTTGATAGGATTCTTTTGGGAAGCTAGGAAGAAAATCTGCTTTTCTCAGGTTCAATTTACTGCTGATGGATTTAAAACTTCCAGTAACTTGTAAGGTTTCATCTCAGGCCTTTTCAGCAAGGTGGTACCAATGATCCCACTGAAAATGGTTGTATTTCTGGTGAAGGTGACTAACACAGGGCACTCTGGTGTGCAGCTGGTTAAGCACTGTCTGTTTAATCCCAGGGATTACCTTTCTGCAGAGCCTTCTGAGAGAAACCTCTGCAGGGCATCCTGCTTGGTTAGAACACACAGCAGATGGTTTCTTGCTGCTGAACACACCAGTTTTGTAAAACACAGAGCAGCTTTCAGTGCTGTGAATTAGGGCCACTTGTAAAAGCAGCAGGACAGATAAAATCCTGCCTTGGAAGTGCTCTGAACCTAAATACCTTGCACCTTTACTGTCTGCTTTGTATTTGAAAAGCCAAAGGTTGTGATCCTAGTAATAAAGCTCTGCTGTTCCCTTAAATAACAACCTTCCCAGGTGAATTCCCAGCCAGCCTGCCCATTTCATTCCACTTGTGAAGAGCAGCCACCCCATTAGAGCCAACTCCAGAGGCTCAGCAGTGATGGAAGATTGCAGCAGTGTGGAACAGAATTCCTCTGCCTGGCTTTATTCTGGTCAGGCAGCCTGACAGCCCCTGCCTGGAGCAAACTGAATGCATTTTTATTGAACAAATTGGCCCTGATTTACCAGAGGAGATTTGCTGGAGCTCTGTGTGCTGCATCCCTCTGATCTGCAGCACCTCTGCACTGAGGACCCCTTGGATTCACTCTGAAGGAACCTGATTACACCTGAATAAAATCTTCAAACAGCACAAATGTTCACAATGCCCCCAGAGCTCCAGCTTGAAGCAGCAGTAGCTTGGGGAGAGCTAAATCAACATTTACAATCTCGACCAGGATGCTTTGGTTGTTTTTTATTTTGTTTTTTAATTTTTTTACCCTTGACTTCAGATTAATCCCACAGATCCCCAGCAAAGAGCAGCAGGGCCAGAGAGGCTCCCCTGGGCTGGCTGGTGGCTGCAGGAGGGTGTGCTGGGAGGAAGCAGGAGGAGCTGCTGTGATTAGCTGGATTATCAGAGATGTCAGGATCATCTCATCATGCTTTGACCTCAGTGCTGGGACCACCTGGCCAGAGGGGGCTGGGAGCCCATGGCCCAAAGCAGTCCCTGGTGTGCTCCTGCCTGGGGTCTTTCCTGAAATACATTTTTTTTTTTTTTTTTTTTTGCCATTTTTTGCCATTTTTTGCCATTCACTGAATCAGAGTGTGGCCAAACAAAGGAGTTCTTTGCATTGTCTCTCACAGCACTCAGCAATTTTCCTCTCCAGAGCTCTTTTGGTAGCTGAACAGCATCCTTCAAAGGAAAATATTTTCCTACCCACGCATTCACCTTCCAGATTTGGGGTAGTTTTTGAGTTCTTAACCAAAGCATGAGGGTTGAAACCAGCTGTTGTTATTAATTATTTATAGCTTCCTTCTTAGGTGACCTTTTATTCAACTCACTGGGGCTACCAAGAGGAGATTGGGTGAGAGTTGGCCACTTCAGCCAGGCAGTGGAAGTGGCTGTGGTGCCCAGTGTTAAATTAATGCAAAGCTGGAAGGCCAGAGATGGAGGAGCAGTGAAGAGGGGGCTCTGAGTGAGCAAGAAATGTTCCCTCTCTGCATCACTGACACCTGGCTGGACTTTTGCAAGCATGGTGATACCCCTGTGTTGATCCAAACAGAACCAAGCTCTGTGAGGTCATAACAAGAAGCCAGGCTGAGGGTATTTCCTTCAGGTAGCCTGGTGAAAGCTGAGGTTATTAACTTTGTTATAGAAGATAAAGGGTTAAAGTAGAAATGTCTGGTGCTTTAAATATCTCTTCCAAAGACTGCCTAATCTGGTGCAGGCTGTCTGTAATGGCATCATCCAAAAATAGCCCATAGTCTTCTCCTGGATGCTCATCCTTGCTGCAGCCCTGTGGCAGATCCTAATCCCCTCAGGGTGGCAGAGGACACAACCAGAACCTGCCCATGGCATGGCACAGGGGAGGCCCTGGCTCTCCCACCTTTGCCTTTGGAGCAGGAGGTTAATTCCCATTCAGGCTGCATGATCTGAACCAGAAAAGCTGTTAAATGTTTGATCCTTGGCTTTCATTCCCAGGAGGGGAGATCCCTCTTCCATGGGGGGGATGCACAGGCCATGTCCAGCTGGGTTTCATCTAAAGGGTTTTATCTGAAGGATCTGAGCTGGTGTCAGTGATGGGATGGGGTGAGGAGGTTTGGGTTGTTGTCGGTGGTTTTTTTAATTATTATTATTATAACAGAATGTCTGCAATTCAAAATGCAAATTAAATAACTTCCCTCTTTGCAAGTGTGGTGCAAAGAGGCAGCCTTGAACCAGCAGCAGCCTGGCTGCTGGCAAGTTGGTTTTGTAGGTGTTAGCACAAATAAATCATCTCTTGTTAGGAGAGAGAAGCTGGAGTAGCTTTAGGGATGTGTGTGTATCTGTAATGATGCCCCTCTTGTTGGTTTGGGGTTCTGGAACAGAGAGCTGAGTACATACAGTAAGGATTTTAGGGCACCTGGGGTGCTGAAACTGTAATAGTTGTTTTCACTGATAATTCCCTGGGTTTTGGACCTCGAACTTATGTTACAAGCCTCTTCTTTTCAAAGCACATGTAAGCCTTATAGAAGATGGATTTTCAGCTGGAAAGACTGGTTGGAAGGCTGGTGGTGTGACTGGGGTCTGTGCTCTTCTGTCTTTCAGCACTTCTCAATCTCTCTTTTGGCAGGGGCTGGTTCTCTCCTCAGCTTAGCTCAAGATGGCAGACCAGAGGCAACGTTCACTCTCTACTTCTGGAGAATCCTTGTACCATGTGCTAGGGCTGGACAAGAATGCCACTTCAGATGATATCAAAAAGTCATACAGGTAAAGGCTCAGGGTTTACATGTGTTGCCATTAGCACAAACAGCTTTAAATAAAGTGTTCAACAAATGGAATACTTATGTGTAGGCTTCAGTTGCTTTATTTAAGCCTGTTGCTAGAAAATCCCACAAGAAAATCAGCTGAAAACATCACTGATTCTTGCAAAAAATTGGTGTGAAAAAATCCCTGGGCTTTATGATTAAGTGCTGTTAAATTTCAGATCTCATCTCTGGTAAGTTAAATCTTCAAATACACATTATTATTTGGAAAGGTCTTTAGCTAAAGTTTCATGGAATTTTAAGACCCTGTGATCAGGGTTAAACTCTTGATGTTACACAGCCTTGTGTCTGGCTTACAAAGGCCACAGATGTGCAGTATTGCCCTTTGGTTCATCATTTGCAATTCTGACACAGTGAGGTATCAATTAAAGGTGCAAATAAGGGTTAAAACTGAGTATTAACAATGACTGTTTGCTAAAAAATCCATTCAGGTTTTCTCATTCTATGTGCCATAGCTATTTTTTAAGAGTATTTTTTTCTTTTATTTCATTTCTTAGAGTTAGACACATGAAACAGCTTCACATTGACCAAGTAAACAAAAAAAAAATATTTTGTAACTTCCTCCCTTCTCACATTGCCCCAAAATCTGCTTAAATGCAAGTGCTTCTTCCCCTGAAGCCTGAGTGATGCTCTTGCAGCCTGTTTGCCAAGTGCAATTTATTTTCCGTGCAGCAGGGGTCAGCAGCAGCCTGGACATCAGGATACTTTTTTTTTTTTTTTTTTTTTCCCCAAAAAGTTGTTTTCTTTTAGACTTTAACATTTACCATAATTTTTCCCTTTCAAAGCTACATTGTAATACCGATGGCAACTGCATGGTGAAGGCTGTGGATAAAGTGGCTCCACAGCCTCTCAAAAATCAGCTGTATCTACCTAAAACCATTGAGTGAAAGTTTGAATCCTTCATCCTGAAGGCTCAGCAGCTGGAAAATAGTTTCACTTTCCTGGGGGAAAAACTGCAACATTTTTTCCTATGGAGGAAGAACCCAAACAGGGTGAAATAGAGTTGCTTTATACTCCCCTGAACCTTTTTCTAACTTTTTTTCCTCTGCTGCCCCTTTGTGGGCTTTGTGTATGTGGAGGAAGTGGGAAAGGAAAAATATTTCTCTCTTGCAGCCTGATAGTAGCTAAGCCCTTGCCAGGTTTATGTAGCTTCCCTCTAATTACAAAAACTGATTATTTCAGTCCTCACTGAGGCTGCAGAATGAGTGTCAACCCTGGACATTATTTAGCCAAACATTTACAGTTTTAAGTGTGCACTCAGTTTGTTGTTTAAACACTGTGGTGTAGGTGTGTGGGTGTCCAGATGTGTGCTTCCACAAGTCTTTGTGTTGGGTTTCTAAACATTTCCTCACTGCACACTTGCTGGGGGAATGTCTGCAGGTGCCCAGTGTGTTTCTCAGGCTCTGTGCTCAGTTTGTAGCAGGACTCCAGTGCCTTTTTTGGAGAGAGAACTGTTAGAACACAATTTCTGTATCAGCTTTCTGCTTGGGGGCACAAATGGCAAACCAGCATTTTTTTTTTCTGTTTAAAAGGAGGTGTTTGGCCAATTATTTCTGTATAAATAGCCTGGGCCTTGGCAGAGCTAGCAAATTTATCAGTGCTTAATCTGATTTTTTTTGTGTGTGTGTGTGCTGATGTTCAGAGACCTCCAGGCCTGTAAACTGCTGCTGTGCTGTGCACAGAGATGTGGCATGGTCAGGGGAGGCACTGTGTGATTTCCTGCTATTTCAGAACTCTGAAGCTTTTTTTTTTTTTCTATTCTAGCAAGCCCTGAACTGAAAAGTACTTTGTTCCTCCTGCACAGGAATTGGTGAATTAACCACAAGTGATTGTTCTATTTCTGTGTTCAGACACTGCAGGTTATCTGCAGCAGGTTGCTTTTTATTTATCCTTTGGTGCTATAGCTTAAACTTGTGGTGTGTTTTTTTGCTTGGTCTTTGCTTTGGCAGGAGCAAAACTTACTGGTGGAAATTGCTGGAGCTTAGGGGTAAAAAAAGAGCACTTCTTGAATGCCTCTCTTTTTTTCTTTTGGATTTCTGAGGGCCAAACCCAACAGTCTGAATTCAGTCCTGTGAAGTAAGCTGTAGCCTTTTGTTATCAGCTAAGGAAGAATCATCAGGGAAGTTGAATCAGAGATGACAGAAACCAGCTGGAACTTGAAAATCTCCCTTAAGTGACAGGCTGTGGAATAAAAATTTTTTTTAAAAAATTAAAGATACAGGAACCCTAATCCTATTTTTTAATCTATAACTATCTCTTTTTTTTTTTCATTTCTGCAGGAAACTGGCATTGAAATACCATCCTGATAAAAACCCTGATAACCCAGAGGCAGCAGAAAAGTTTAAAGAGATCAATAATGCCCATGCAATATTGACAGATGCCACCAAGAGAAACATTTATGATAAGTATGGGTCTCTGGGGCTCTATGTAGCAGAGCAGTTTGGTGAAGAAAATGTGAACACGTACTTCGTGCTGTCCAGCTGGTGGGCAAAGGTAAATAAACCTGCAGGGAGAAATCATTCTGGGTTGTTCCACACTCTTGAAGAGCTCCATTTGGTAGCTGGGTTTGGTTTTACTGTTGGAATTTCTTGACATGTGGTCATTAAGCAGATAATCTGAGATCTGCCTCGGGGAGGGAGTGTGGGAGTGAGGCAGGAAGTGCTGTCTCCCTGGAAGTGCTGTCTCCCCGTCGCTGTGGTCTTGGGGTTTCCATATCTTGAGTCAACACGTGGCAGGCAGAGGTGTGGTGAAGATTTCCATGTTCTCTCTCCTCTGCAGGCCTTGTTTGTGTTCTGTGGGCTGATCACAGGCTGCTACTGCTGCTGCTGTCTGTGCTGCTGCTGTAATTGTTGCTGTGGGAAGTGTAAACCTAAACCTCCTGAAGGGGAAGAGCAGGAGTACTACGTCTCTCCAGAGGACTTGGAGGCACAGTTGCAGTCAGATGAAAGGGGTAGGTAAAAATACTGAAAGGGAGGTGTCCAGAATGACCATCAGAGCCCCTGAGGGAGTGCCAAGGGTGCTGGGTGAGCAGTGGTTGCTGTCTGGAGGCCAGCACAGCTCTGTCGTGCTGGAGAGGGGACATTGTGGCACAGGAGGAGCAGCAACACTGGAGGTGCAGTTGCTGAAAACTCCAGGAGGGTTTTCAGTGGTCTTGGGGTCAGCTTCAGAGCAGTAGCTCAGCATAATTTGGCTTCTCCTTCCTGGAGTAACACTGGAGTAATGTTACCACCATGTGTGATTCCTGAAAGGAGCCCTTTTGCCCTAAAGGATGTGAGGTGGCAAGGCAGCTTTGTTCATTATGTCCTATAGAAACAGCACTGCTACCCTAGTGGTCATATCTTAATACTGTTTATGATGATCAAATGAAGGTTTTATAGAATTAAAGGCATCATTTTAAAAATCATAGAGCCTGGTGTGTGCTCTGACCCTGTTTCCAGTGGGCATTGCTGAGGATCAGCTGCTCTGACACGAAGGAGGAAATTTACAACCTGCTCCAGGGGCAGACTGAAAAGCAGTAAATTAACACAACCCTCTTAGAGGAGTGTAAAATCGTGCTGTCAGAGTGTTTACCAGGACAGATGACACATTTTTTTTTCCCCTTGGTGTGCTGAACCTTGTGTCTTCACTTTGCAGAGGCCTCAGATGCACCTATTGTGATACAGCCAGCATCAGCCACAGAGACGACCCAGCTCACAGCTGACTCTCACCCCAGCTACCACACCGATGGATTTAATTAAGTTAAGGAAACACTGTAATTAGAATGGATTAAACAAACAAACACGACAGAAAACAAACAAACAAACAAAATACATGGCCAACTCAACACTAGAATCATGAACATTAGAAGTAGAGAATGGGGAGGGGGAATAATTCTGCCACAGTAAGAAGGCAGCTTTCCAACCTGCTGAAAAGGTTTTGTAATCCCTTCAGCCTTTTGTCACCTTTCAGTGTCGTATCTTGATGATACCTGAAGTGCTGTAGCATGCAGTATTTAAAGCAGTTTAGCTACAATCTTACTTGTTTCCTTTTTTTTTTTTTTCCCGTTTTTGGTTTTTTTTTAATTTTTATTTTTTAATAGCATGTCTGGAGTTATGTTCGTTGTCTGTGGTGTAATGTATTGGGTTGTCACAATATGTGATGGAGACATTCTGCATTTTAAGCAGTGCTACTGGCCTAAAAAAGAAGATTTAAAAAGAAAAAGTTTCACAGAAGCCACCATTGTTCCTCACAGCTGAGCTGTCAAAGACCTTTAAAAGTTCAGGATTCTCATTTGAGTGCAAGAAACCAATTCTGTTAATTCCTCCTATCCCTGTGTTGTTATCCAAGCAAGTTTACAAAGCCAAGAACCAGAAAAATACCAGTCCTGCAGTGCTGGAATTCTCTTTAATGCTGGTTTTCAGCTTAAATAAATCTATCTTGAAAAATAAGAAGGGGGAGTTTCCAATCTTTGAGCAGTGAATTGTTGAACAGCTCATTATTGTAGGGCAATCTTTAGTGCCAGTGTCACCCCAGCCTCTGGTTTGGCACCAGACCAGCTGTGAAGGGGCTTTTTTTGGTGGTGAGACTTTAACTCCAAGCACAGTTCTGGTTTGGTTTGAGTTCAGTCATTTTCCTGAAACACTAAAGACTAAATAGTGCAGCTTTTCTTGAACCTTAAAGTGAAACTGGTGAATTGGTTTTCACTGAGCAAGTGAAATGCAGACAGTGGGCATCAGCATAAATATTTAAAAAGAACTGATTGGGGTTTTTTTAACATTTGTTCTAATAATTGGAGATTTTAATAGACAAATGGGGTACTACATGTTATCTTTTTAAAGCTTTTATAGTACACTACCCTTTCATTTTCTCATGAGCATCTTTGTGGAGTACTTCAATGGCTTTTTAAGAACAAAACACCTTTTTTGTGTGTTCCTATTGTATAATTTGCACACTGTCATGCAGTCAGGCATTCTTACACCAGTGATTTTCCTCAGAACAACTATGGGGAAACCATTGGAAGGTTTCCTGTACTATTTTGAAACCAAATTGTGTTTGAATACTGCTCTAGACACTGTGATTCGTTGAGATTTAACTGTTAAAAAAAAAAAAAAAAAAAAAAAAAAAAAAAGCACTTTAGGCAGTGCTGGTGTGTTTTTGTTTTTAATAATCTTCCTTCAGAAAATGTGAAGATTAAGAACAGTGACCAGAGAAGCCACACTTGGCACTTTTAGCAGTTAATTACAGCCTCTAGTTTTGATCTTTCAGGTTTTATGTCACAATGGCTCTACTGTCCTTGCATCCCCCCTCTCCCTTTTCCATTTTTCACTATTTCTGGTGAGAGGCTATTTGCAGGCTTCCACCTGGGGTCCACTTTGAAGCTGTTTTGTGCTGCTCTGCCACCAGGTCCAGGTGTGGCTTTTGAAAGGGGTGAAGCTCTGTTGGTCTGTAAGAAAACCCTCAGAAAATGAAGGGGACTCTCCTGCCAGAGAATTGTTCTGAATATATTTCCAGGCTGTCTTTTCATGAGCTGAAAATGATGGAGCAGATAAAATCTCACACAAAACCCTGTTTTAAAAAAAAAAAAAAAAACCCAAACATTGTTCTTGACACAGTCTCAGTGCTGAGAGAGGGGTGGTTGCAAAGTCAGGCTTTTTTCCTCTAGCTGTTGGTACCAGCTTGTTGCCTGCATGTGAGCTTGTTGCAAGTAAGCATGCTTGAGATACCACATCAGCTCCCCAAAAATGTAAAAAGAAATGTTATTTTTATTTAGCTGAGGAGATTTCAGTAGCTCACTTCTGTCACTTCCTTGCCCAGTGCCCTTCTAGACTTGAAACTTGGTGTTTTACTGGGAGATACTTTCAGCATTCTCTGTCTGCAAAACTCTCTTGGGTGGCCTTGAGGAGGTTTGGCTTATTTAGTTTGTCTTTTTTTTTTGACCCCTTGGAATGAAAAGCAGTTTTTAGGCTTAAAAAAACCCAGTGTGACATTGGCTGGCTGTGCTGGTTGTGCCTGAAGCCTGTTCTTGGTGTTGAACTGCACACTGGAATATGCTTGAGCATCTTGCAGGCTTAGAAACTCACCCTAAAATTGCCCTTCTCTGTGCAAATTGTCTTCTTGGTGATAGAAAAAAAAAACAAAAGAAAGCTTTAGGGGTCTTTTTTTGGGCTTTGTAAAGGAGCATGGTGGGTCAGAGTGAGAGGAAGGGGCTGTAACACAAAGCCACTTGCTCAGGGTAGGTGCTCCATGGCAGAACAGCTTCCCCCTGATACTAGGGCTGGTTTTTAGTGTTAAATTGGAATATTTCTTATCTCTTAACCCCTCTGGGCTCCTCCTGCTGCACTGGGGAGCCTGGCAGGAGGTGTGTGATGCACCCAGAGTCACTCCTGACATTGGCACTGAAAGGTGGGCAGCAAGGGAGGGGGGAGGTGATGCTTTAGCCCTGTTTTGGGATCAGGTGAGATCCAGGCTAAGTGTGCTGGTTTAGTTCTTGCCTTAGCAAGGAAAACCACTCAGGTCCCAGTTAGAGGGAACAACAGGAACAGGTGGGTTTAGGTTCATGTTCACTTTTAATGAAATTGTTTGTTTGCTCGTGTTCATCCATCACCTCTAAATTTCAGATCTTTGTGTATTAATGTAATTTTTCTTGAACTGTGTATGAAAATCTGTGTAAACATTGCTTCCTCACAACCAAATGTGTCCTCTCAGAGGGTGAGGAGGGGAATGCCCACTTCTTTTCCCTGCTCTTTTAGGTGAGCTGCAGGAGTATCCTGGGCTCTTTCACGAGGTTGCACTTCAGGCTGGCCCACTGAATCCTAGTGAATCCCAAGCTGGAAAAAAAAGGTTAAAAACCTGGTGCAGGAGATGGCTCAGCAGCTCTGAGCCTGGGCAGAAAGAGCCCTGCAGCCCCTTAGCTGCTTCTGTGCAGAATGTTTCCCTCCAACATCAAACCTGAGCACTCTTGGTCTCTGTCCAGTGTGTTGCCAGAATTAAAACTTGAGTTTTGGTTTTTTTTTGTTTTGTTTTGTTTTTGTTTGTTTGGTGGGGTTTTCTTGGTGTTTTTTTGTTTCGTTTTGTTTTGTTTTTCATTTAAAAAGACCTCATATCATAATTTTTTTTACAAGTTGCCTGAGTCCTCCCTTTCAGCAGTTGGGCCACTTCTGTCTAGCTGGCTGAGCCTCTCCAGCACCAGTTTTGGTTTTTTTTTTAGCACTTGGAGCTCCTCCTGATGAGGAGGATGAGGAAGAAACTGCTCTGGAGAGTTTCTGCTGGCTGCTCTTAAGGACCACTGATTTTATCCCTGAGCTGTGTGGTGTGGAGAGCTTCTTGGTAGCTTTGGGGGAGGAGGGCAAGCTCCTGCCTCCCTGCAGAGTGCTCAGGTGCCATCAACCCTCCTGGCAGGAGGAGGAGGAGGAGGATGAGGAGGAGAAGGATGGGGAAAAATCCTCCCTGGGGGTGGGAAAATCCCCAACGCACTGTAGTACAACAAGTTGTACACTTCACTTGAAGTGGATGCAGGGGCATTGCACCCATCAAAATGCCAGTTTTCATTTTGTTAGTGATGTTTGTAGGAAATTCTTAAAAATATTTATCTGTATATAACTTTGTTTCTGTAAAGCTCTGTGCTGTCTGGTAGGGTGTAGATTTCCACGCAGTGATGTTTTAGGGCCATGTTGTTACCTTTTCAGTCATTTTATTTTATTTTATTATTATTTTTTTTTTTTAGATTTGTAATATTTTTTTTTTTTAAAACTGCTTTAGATATTAGTGCTCGTGGTGTTCTCAGAAATGTGATGCTCTGGGAGGTCTGGGTGAGCACAGCCTGAACAGGAACACGGGAGGGGAGAACTCCCAAGTCCTGCAGCAGCGCTCTGGTCAGGGAGCTCAGCTTCCCAAACCTTTCCTGTCTGATTTAAACACTGCAGGTGTCACCAGGGCAGGAAAAGCTGTCCCTGTCCCACCTGTGGGGTGGCTGTGTGGTGTGGAGGGACACCCCTCTGCTTTTGGGGGGGTTAGGGCAGAGCATTTGTACCCTATGCACTCCTTGAGAGAGGCCCCCGCTCTCCTCCACTCCTTTCCCCCCCGTTGTCCCCTGCCCTTTGGTGTCCTTGACATTTCCAGGTGATTTAGGAAACACCTTCCTGCTGCAGGTTTTTCCAGCCCTGGGCAGCTTGGTGTCTTCTTTAACAGGAGACCCTTAAAGGTGCTCAGGGAGGAGTTTGCAGCCCCTGCTTGGTGTTAATTCTGTGAGAAGCCTCGTGAGTCCTGGAGCAGGGAAACGTGGCCCCCCCAGTGCAGTGCTGGTACTGTGAGGTCAATGTAAACCTAACTGCTTCCTTATTTGATGGCTCTTCTCTGTCTCATAGTGGAAATCATCCAGCTTGTAGCATTCCCATTGCACCAGCAACTGCTTAAAATCCCTGGAAAGAGCTGTAGCAGCAGACTAGAGGCGTGCTGGGGAGCTGCTCCGTGCCCAAGTCCTGCAGGAACCAGGGGCTGGGTGCTCCCAGGGACTCAGCCAGACAGGAATTCCCATTTCCTTCCAAGAAGAGGTTTTCTTCAGGAGGAGAAGCTGCCTGAGGGGAAACTGTCTGAACGTTTGCCCGAGCCAAGTGCTGTAGATCTGGAAGACAAACCTTTTGGGAAGCAAACTGCCAACACTACGTGCACGGTTGGTTTGTGGTTACAAGGATAGAAGGTGGGAGTTCCTGGTGGAGATATATATATTTATATATATATATATATATAAAATGTATATGTATAGAGGAAGCTTATATAAAATGGCTGTTCATTCTGGAGTGCTGTTGTCTTCTCTCTTGCCCTCCCCACCAGCCGTGGGGGTGCACTCTTGCAGTCTGTGAGCAGTTGCTTCTCCTGCCTTTCCAAAAATTCCATAATTTACTTGAATTCTGCCAGCTGCCCCTGGCTGGGCTGGGTCTGCTCCTGCTCCCTGTGGCAGGAGGGAAGGGAAGCCCAAGGGGAGCAAGGAGGGCAAGGGGCTGCTGCCTCTGGGGTGGTTTGGGCTGGGGGGTGTTTTAAATGTGTTCAAGGTGTAGCAAAACACGTTGATTTGGGGGTTTTTTTGCCTTTTTCCCCACATTCTCTCCAAAGCAGGAGGCTGTGAGCTCACAGGGTTGCAGTGTCACGTGTGTGTATCTATGTATATATGCACATATGTAGATATTTACACCACGGGTGTGCTCCTAGGGCTTGCTGCTGGTTTTTGCTTTCCTCTGGTGGTAAAAACGTGAACTTTGGCTTCAGGCACTGCTGTGACCTCTCAGCCATGCAGGTGGAAGGTGTGAGGTTTCTGTGTCCAGAATTGTGCTTTCTCCTTTCAGCTGCTGGAAAAAAACAAACAAACAAAAAAAACCAACCCCACCAAAATCCAGCCCAGGTCTGTGGGGCTCAGCAGGTGACGGGGGAAGCGATGGGTGAGGAGAGGAAGCAGGAGAGCTGTGCTGCAGGGAAAGGAAAAGCAATCTCCTACTCCCAAGGCTCCATGGCAGAAATGGGGGAATATTAGGGGAGGGTTGGGGTGGGGGGGGGGGTTTCCTTTACACGTCTGAAGTTCTCTTTGTGTCCCTCAGAGCACAGAACTCTGAGGTTTTGCCAAGTTCCCAACGCTCGCTGAGCCCATCGCTGTCATTCCTTCCACTCCTCCCCACCCTCACCCTCTTCTGCAGGGCCTGGGGGTTTTTTGGGGGGATGGTTTGTGCACCCCCAGCCATCCCAGGTGGTTTTTATTCCATTTTGCATGTGAGCAAGGCCCTGAGCTAAGTAATTCATGGTGGGGTTTGGTTGTGTTGGCTTCTAGAGGAAGCCCGAGGGAACGTGTTCTGCCTTTGCACTGTGCTTCCCCTCGGGTGGGGTGGGGTGGGGTGGGGGGGAGCCCCTCTTTAAAAAAGGAAATTTAAAAAAGAAAAAAAAAAAAAAAAAAGAAAAAAAAAAAGAAAACAAAAGTTGTAAAAAGACAAAAAAACAAAACAGAAAAAAAAACCAAACCCCAACAAACCACAAAACCAAACCAAACCACAATCGAAGTATAAATGCATCTGAAAAGCAATTATAATATAGACATATATATATTTTGTTATGTTACTAAAGGACCATACTTTGGGTTGTATGTCAGTAGCTGTGGCTGTCTGAACTCTGTGGATTGTAACACTGGATACTGCTGAGCTCCTGTGCATCCCTGCAGTGATGGCAGAAGGAATTCTTTTCTGTTCTAGCATGGTAATTTGTGTCTTGTATGTCCGAATATCAACTAAAATAAAGATTGCTTAAGTTATCTGAAACCACTGTTGTAAAATAAATGTTTTCAAGGCAGACATGCAGCGTTTTGCCTTTTCCTTTTGCCCTGGGACTGCTCCCAGGAGGAAGGGGTTGGAGCTGGGTGGGAAGGGGCTGGAGCTGGGTGGGAAGGGGCTGGAGCTGGGTGGGAAGGGGCTGGAGCTGGGTGGGAAGGGGCTGGAACTGGGTGGGAAGGGGCTGGAGCTTGGTGGGAAGGGGCTGGAACTGGAGCTGGGTGGGAAGGGGGAGAAGTCTCCTGGCTCCTCCAGCCGGGGGGTTCAGGGGCTGTGACCACCATGCAGCTCCTCCTGGTGGTGTTTTTAGGATAAAAAGCCAAAAGCTGGTGCTGGACCAAGGCAGGTATTTGGGGTGTAACCCCGAGTTATAGCTGATAAAATTTATATTTTATTATATATTTAACATAAACTGATCAGAGGGCAGGAGGGAAGGGGTTGGCTGCTCTGGGTGGGCTGGGGGTCTCTGTGTTTGCAGGAACATCCTTTTTTTTCCAAAGAAGCCATCAGAGAGGGGTTTTGCTGCTGGAGAAGAAGCCAAGATGAGCAGAAGATGCCCCAAAGGCTGTTTTGGGACCTCCTCCTGAGCTGAGGTGATGGAAACCCCAAAGCTTGGGTTGGTGGTGGGTGCTCCCTGGGTGCCCTGCTCCTGGAGAGGCTGATCCCAGGTTTGTTGGGAATCTGGTGGGAGGAGGTAAGCACTGAGCCCAGCAGGGCCTCCTCCAACCCTGGGCATGTCCTGGAGCCACTCAAAGGGACATGAGGTGGCTTTGAGTGGCTCCTGTTGTCCCCCCCCTGTCACCCTGGGGAGGGGCAACCCTGGCAGGAGGGGAGGGGGAATGCAGTGAGCAAAGTGCTGCCCCTGAGGCTGGGGACATCTGAGCCATTTGGGGACATTCCAGCTGCTTTTTGCTGGGAAAAGATGTCCCAGCCTCAGGGTGCTGGAGCACGGGGGGCTGGGGCTGGTCATGGGGACTTTGGGCTGGTTTTTTTATTGCTGTGTCCCCCTCATAAAATCCCTTCCCTGGGGGGGTTTGTACCTGTGTTGTGTGAGTGTCCCCCCACCCCAGCTCCTCTGCTCCTGTCCCAGCACGGTCCCATCTTTACCTTGATTTCTCTCCTAACCCCCCAAGCTGTTGCTCCCTTCTTGTCCCCTCCTCCCCGATGTCCCCTGGGGTGCCCAAGTCCCTCTGCCCACCCCAGGTTGGTTCCCCAAGGCTGGAGGGGCTGAACTGGATCCCACTGCCCTGCTCCCTGCCTGGGACCCTTCTCCAGACCCAGCTCAGCTCCATCCCACTGCCAGGTCCCTCCCTGAGCCACCAACACCAGGAAAGGCACTGGAGGGAAATGTCCCCTGCAGCCCCCCCAGGGATGGACCTGTCCCCACTCCTGGCCCTGCTTGTGGTGCCCCAGGCTGCTGCTGGCACCCAGTGAGCAGCAGCAATCTTCCTCCTCCTCCTCCTCTTCCTCCTGCCCGGACCAGGGGGCCCTCTCAGCTCAGCTAGTCCCAGCCCCCCCTCTCCTGCCCCAGCTTTCTGGAACAGGTTGGAAGCGTTTTGGAGCTTCTCTGGTTCTGTGTCATCACCTCCAGTTTAACAAACTGTTCCTCCTCCTCCTCTTTGCAGCAATTGCAGCTTTTATGTGTTCCTTACCTTTTTTATTCATAGGGGGAGGAAAATGGACCTTGAAAGACAAAAAAAAAAAAAAAAAACAAAAAAAAACCAAACCAACCAACAATAACCCAGCCAGCCCACAAAGTGTCCAGCACCAGGAGAAGCTTTGTTCCAGGTCACCACCACCTTGGGAAGATCCAGGTTGGTTTGACAGACCCAGGGCTGCTCTCTCCAGGATATTTTTGGGATTGTTGGCTCCAGCACAGCCCTGGAAGGAGGGCGTGGAGGATGAGGGACATTTGGGTCCCTGTGGGATGGTGAAGTCTGGCTGCCTGGGTGATGGTGATGGGCTCAGAGGTGGTGGTGATGGGCTCAGAGGTGATGGTGATGGGCTCAGGGATGATGGTGATGGGCTCAGAGGTGGTGGTGATGGGCTCAGGGGTGGTGGTGATGGGCTCAGGGGTGGTGGTGATGGGCTCAGAGGTGGTGGTGATGGGCTCAGGGATGGTGGTGATGGGCTCAGGGATGATGGTGATGGGCTCAGGGATGATGGTGATGGGCTCAGGGGTGATGGTGATGGGCTCAGGGATGGTGGTGATGGGCTCAGGGATGATGGTGATGAGCTCAGGGATGATGGTGATGGGCTCAGAGGTGATGGTGATGGGCTCAGGGATGATGGTGATGAGCTCAGGGATGATGGGCTGACAGATGATGCTGGGCACTGGTGGATGATGCCCACGGGTGATGGTGATGGGCTGGTGGGTGATGCTGATCCCTCCCAGGCAGCAGATACCCTGTGGTGGGACACAACCACCCACATCCCATCTCATGGATGGATCCAGAGGGCTCAAAATCAGGGATAGCCTCCTGCTGGGCTGGGCTGGGTGCAGAGGAAGGGGTGTCCAACACGTGTGTGTGGGTGTGGAAGGACCAGAGCACAGCAGCAGGTGCCAGGGTGACTTTAATGCACAACAGCAAGAGCAACACGCAGGACACAGCGAGGGGGACCCCGTGGGGCATGGGGGGCTCCATCCCCCCCTTCTCCACTCCCCCCATGGCCCCTCAATACGGGGTCACTTTCCTTTATCTCCCCCCCTCGTCTTCCAGGACCCTTCCTCATTTCCCTATACTCTGCAGCAGGAGCTTATTGCTGAGTGCCTTCTGGGCCAGTCTCTCCTCCCGGGACATCTCCAGGAATTCCCGCAGGAGGTGGAAGGTGAGATCCAGGGAATTGGGTTTGCCGTCTCTCCTCTTGCCACTCGGCAGCCCCCGCGGGGGGCGGGGACCCGGGGTGGGCTCTGCCCCACGGAGCTGGCACAGTCTGTGGGGCAAGGGGTCGGCGGTGGGAGCCGGGGGTCTCGGAGCTCCCGGCCAGGGCTCCCAAGTGGGTTGGGGGGCGAGGGTCAAGCGGCGGGAGGGACCCCGGGGCCACTGCAGGGGCGAGCAGGTCTCGGAGGGCAGGAAGAGCAGGACGAGGACGGAGGCAGCCGAAATCATCCTGACCCGCATCGCACCGCTCCTGGAAAAGCAGCCCCCCCAACCCCACCCCGCACCCCCACATCCCCCCCCCCGCTGCGGTCAGGGGCCACCCGAGAGGCTTCACCCCAAAGGGGACACCCCCTGGGGATAGAGCCCCCTCACCCACCCCCTCCGGAACGGGACCCCTCCCACTCGCGCAGGTGGGACACCCTCTCCCCAGGACCTGGGACAGGATCCCCCCCTTGGGTTTGAAACGCGGGGGTCGGAGGGACGCTCCTGATCCTGGGGTAGGACCCCCCCCGTCCCTCCTCCCAGGACGGGGCTTCTCCCCGAACACGGGACACTCGTGGACAGGACCCCCAGAGCCTGGGAAGCCCCCCGGGGATCTGGGACCTTCCTCTTATCACAGGACCCCCCACCCAGGACACCAAACCCTTCCGCCCTCCCCCCTGCCCAAGACCGGACCCTCCCTCCTCCTCCCTCACCCCATTTTTTGGGTGCCCCCCTCCCCGTGTCTGGGAGAGGTGGAGGGTCCCGGAGAGGAGATGGGGGGTGTGGGGGGGGGGGTGTGTGTATTGGGGGGGTTATGAGCACCCCCTGCCCCTGTCCCCCCGCTCACCGCTCGCCGCCGCTCCGCCCCGCAGGACGCCCCGCACCGCCCGGCACCGCGCTATATAGGGGCGGCGGGACCCACGTGACCGCGGGGTAACCGGGCGGTGCGGGATGGGGGGGGCCCCCCCTACACCCCCCGCACCCCCCCACTCGTGTGAGGCGGGGCTGGAGCTGTCCCCGGTGCTGAACGGGGGGGGGACACGGGGGATCGTGGGGAGGGGACAGCCTGGGGGGACACGGGGGATCGTGGGGAAAGGGGGCTCGGGGGGGGATATGAGGATTGGGGGGGGGAGTATGGGGGTGAATGGGGGATTGGGGAGGGATCGGGGGGGAGTCTGGGGGGGTTAAAGGGGGGACATGGGGAAGTGTGGGGGACACATAGGTGGGGTTGCAGGGGGGTTGTGGGGGTCCCCCCCGTGTCTGGGGGGACAAACGGGATGTGGGGGCTGAGAGTTTGGGAGGACAGGAGGGTATTGAGGGGGGGGAGAGTTTGGGGGGCAGAGGGGGACATGGGGCACCCTGGGGTGGAAAGTCTGGGGGGGGGGACACAGAGGGGAACCCAGGAGTACTTGGGGTGAGGGTCTGGGGGTGCGGAGGGGTAATTGGGGGTGCAGGGGGGGGGATGTGGGGGGGTGGGAGGGGGATACGAGTACAGGGGGGTGAGACTGGGGGTATGAACGGGAGTCAGGGGGGGAGTCTGGGGATTGGGGTGCGGGGGGAGTGTTTTAGGGGCTCTATGAGGGGCAAGAGGGGGGTGGAAGTTTTGGAGGAGTGGGAAAGTTCTCCCCAGCAGCAGCAATTGGGGACATGTCCTGGGGAAGGCACCTTCTGCACCTCCAACTGATTCATCTCCTGGGGTCAGGCAGATGGAAACTTCCCTTCCCTTCCCTTCCCTTCCCTTCCCTTCCCTTCCCTTCCCTTCCCTTCCCTTCCCTTCCCTTCCCTTCCCTTCCCTTCCCTTCCCTTCCCTTCCCTTCCCTTCCCTTCCCTTCCCTTCCCTTCCCTTCCCTTCCCTTCCCTTCCCTTCCCTTCCCGTGTTAATGTCCATTTTTCCCCCTTTTGGCAGGGTACCAAACAGGGATTGTTTCCCCAGCACAGACACACCACACCTCTGGATACAGTTCGGGATCCGAGGGATTCGTGTGAGTGATTTATTTGCCTTTTTTTTTCTCCTCCCTCCCTGCTGGAGCTTCCATCACTGGGCACTCAGAGCTCAACAATCACTTCTTCTTGTGCAAAAGTGCTGCTGGCTCTAAAATTAAAATTACTTCAGGAGGAATAAACATTTCAAGAGGACTGAAAAAAAAAAAAAAAAGCCACGGCCAAACAACAAAACCCCCGAAAAGATAGTAATAATAATAATAATTAAAAAAAAATTAAAAAACCAACACAACAAACACCAAAACAATCCACACGAAAAAGAACTTGGATGAATGGCACCAACCCCCACACCTCCCCCAGCTCAGGAGCCACTCCTGCTTTTTGGAGGGTCACCAAAAAGGACCTGGGGGGCTCTGCTGCAGGACCCCCCCCTTTTCCTGGCACAATAACTGGGAGCAGGAGCAGGGAGCATCTGCCTCCTGCTGCCTTTGTGCCCGGCTCATTGTCTGAGTCCTTTTCTTTCTCTCCTTTCCCCAGCTCCACCTGAGCCTCTTTTCCTCCCGTCCCCCTGGAGCCTCAGCCCCTCTCACGGCTTTGGGGGGGGTTTGGGGGGGTCCTGAGCCTGGCCCTGCCCTCCCTGCAGCTCCCAGGGCATCTCCCAAACCTGCTGAGGGCCAGGGGACCCCTCCCTTGTTCCCAGAAGGAAAAGGAAGGGATGGGAGCTGCACATCCCACGTCCAGCACTGGGGCTGGGAACCCTTTGAACCCTTTTTCCTCTGCTTCAGGATTAATCACTGAATTGTAGGAGAGGCAGTGAACCCGACACAGCTCCTCTCGTGTTTTGTTTTGTTGGGGTTTTTTTTGTTTTTGTTTTTGTTTTTTTTTTTAGGAAGCTCGACTGGAAAAAAAATGTTTTTAAAATATTTTTTTTATTATTTATTTATCTTTTCAGCTCCCCTCGTCAATTCCTGACAGGCTGGACGCTGCCTGGGGGATTCATTATCCCCGTTTCCAGGGCCGTCTCCGTCTCTTCCTCCCCTCGGGAACGCGGTGTCAGTGATGCTTCCAGGGATACCGAGCTCACCCCTGGCTGGTTCCGGGAGCCCGGGATGGGCCCGGCAGCTGCTGGGACCCGAGGGCTCCTCGGGAGGGGATTTTTAGCACCCGGCAGCCGCTGCTTCGCCGGCTGTGACGGCTCCGGGTGCTAAAAGCACAGCCGAGCTTCCAGAAGCTTCTCCTAAGGAACGGGTGGGATTTTTCCACCGCTTCTCTCCTCGGGGATTGGCACCCACGCTGCTCCATCCCCACGGTCACCCGGGCGTGGGCTGCAGCCACCTCCCGGCTCCCTGCCCGCTGCGGGGGATGCCCCGGGGGTGCCGATGGGGCCGGCGCTGCCCGTCCTGCTCTGGAGAGGGCATCCCACGGGCTGACGGACCTGAGATTGACCCTCAGGTGTCACCATTCTCAGGTCAGACAGCCCCCGAGGTGCCCCTCGCGTGGGCAGCTGCCGAGCCCCCTGTGACACCTCCTCCCTCCCCCCAGAACCCCCAAAACTTGGAGGAATTCGGAAGGAAAAGCAGAGGAGCCCTTGGCTGTGCCTTCCCACTCCAGCCTGGCTTGGATTCTTCTGCCTGGATCAGCTCCTTCCCAAGGGATGCTGGGGGGATGCTGCTTTCCCTGGGGTGCCAGGTGCCAAGGCTGTGCAGAGGAAAAGGGGGGTTCAGGGTGGGGTCTGTGGGGGGTCTGGACCCCCACTCGAGCCAGGCTGCAGCTTTCCTTCCCTGCTGTCCCCTTTTTTGTGTTGGTTGCCACCTTGCAGCACCCAGCCTGGCCCTGGGCTCAGCATCCCAAATGGGTGCTGAGAGGGGCAGGAGGAGGGAGGTGTCCCCAGGAGGGGACCCCATGGGCACAGCTGGACACAGCCAGGGGTTAATTCTGTCCCTGGAAGCAGTGGGGAGCCTGCCTGCACCCCAGAAACCCCCATCCCCACCTCCCCAGCTGCCTGCATGCCTCCTGGGCTCTCCTTGGTGCCATTCCTTGGGCCAGGGAGGAGCAGATCCTCCTCCTGCTGCTCCCAGGGCTGCAGCCAGCAGCAGGAGCTGGAATTCGTCTGTCTGGGCAGGTAATATTGGGGTTGGGTTGGGTTTTGTTTTTTTCCTGCTTTGGCTTCCCAAAGGTCTGGGATGCTGAAAATCATTTCCCTGGGGAAGAGGGACCATGGCTGAGTGATTTGCTGTAAGGGTGGAAAAAAAAAATAAAAAATAGAGATGTTAAAACTCATCAATTAAAGCGAACGAACTAATTAAAAAAAAATCAAAAGGAAGGTTTTTACTTCCTTGGCACCAGGCAGGGCTGTGAAGCTGTCTGAGAAAGGTACAGAAGAATCTGTGACCCATTTTTAGCCCCTTTCTGGATTTCTGCCTTCATTTGGGTCCTACCACATCCCCACGAGCATGGTGTGGGCTGAGGGCACCTGGAGGTTCCCCACGTGGAACCAAGATGAGTTCAGCAGAGCCCCTGGGGATCTCCCTCGGGGGGCAAAGGAAAGCAAAATATTTCAGGGAGGAGCTACAGGAATTGCAGAGCCTCAGCTCCAGCTTCCTAAATAAATTGCAGAGCTTCAGCTTCCTAAATACCTCTGTTGGAACTCTGTGACCAGTTGTTTGCTGGAAATCTGTGACCAGTTGGTTGGTTGGTTGGTTGGGTTTTTTTTTTGTTTTTTTTTTTGGGGGGGGGGGGTTAAGCTTTGCATTACAGACTTGCAAAGACCAAAAAAGAAAAAAAAAAAAAAAAAAAAAAGGAAAAAAGCCAAATACAATTTGTTTCTCTGAGCAAGGTTAAGTTTTAGCAAGAAGGAGCTGAGCAGAAACATGCTGAGGCCATGGAAGAATAAAAGAATAATTAGAAATTATTCTTTGTAATAGGAGGAGAAGGAGGTGGTGCAGGGCAGCCCCTGCCTTACCTGCCAGCCTGGGATGTCCCCCCTGTGCCAGCTCCTGGTCCCTCTGTCCTTTTCTCCTCCACCCTGTCCCCCCAGAGTGGCTTTTATGCCCTGCCTGTCCCCCACTCACCCTTCCTGCTGGTTTCCTGTTTGTCACTCTGAGTGCTTGGGGTGAAATTTCCATTGCATGCTGGGCAGATGTCAAGCAAAAAAAAAACCAAAATAAAAAATAAATACCCCACCAAACCCCCAACCCCAGTGTTTGAGCAGTTTCACTGGAAACTCAGTGAGTGCCCAGGGGGGATGGAGGGGATGCTGCAGCCTGGCCATGAAGCTGCACCCAGGGGTGCTCTGTGCTGAGCCACAACTTGTGGTGCTACAGAGGAAAAAAAAAAACCCAAAAATCCAAACCCTGACACCTGGTTAATTCAAGTGTCTGTCTGCAAACTCTGCTGCTTTTGTACCTCAGGCTCTGCAAGTTCTCCTTAGTGCTGTTTCCCTGGAATTAACACTAAAGGTGGCAGCGAGGAAGGGAGAAGAAACTCTGCAATTTTGCAGAATTATTTGCTGGGACCTGGGAAAGGAAATAGTATCTAAAAAAAAAAAAAAAAAAAAAAAACCAAACCAAAAAACCCTCCTGAAGCTCTTGCTGCTGCTTTTTGGGGCTTTTTTACCAACTTTCAAGGAGCCTTGTGATTTTAAATGACTTTAAAGGTTTTTAAAGGTCTTTGCTTTCTAGAGATGTCTCTGTGGTGAGGCCCTTGGCCAAGAAAAGGGGGAATTTGACCCAAACAGGGTGTGACAAAGTTTCCAGTGGCACCAGTGTGTGAGACACAGAAATTAAGCTTTTTTATTATTATTATTTTTGTCTTTTTTTTGGCAATACTGTACTCTGAGGAGCTGGGGGATGGAGCTGCCAGGAGCTGGGCAGGTAGAGCCCTCCTGCAATGAATTGTTCAGTTCTCAGGGAGTGCAGGATCCAGTCCCCAAATTCTGCCCAAATAGGAAAAAAAAAACCAGTTATCTGGTTAGGAAGGAGCTGAAATCCTTTGTTCTGAGCTGATTGATTTCCAGCCCCACTGAGGCCACAAATGGGGCAAGCACTGGAGACACCTGGGGCTGGCAGCAATGAGAGGTTTCACCTGGTCCAAAGAAAACCAAACTCAGCTGCTGCAAAAAGAGCAAATACAACCCAAAAGGGCTCAAGTTCTCCTCCTGGGGGTGCCTGCCTCCAAACCAGTGGTTTCTTTATGATGGTCAAGCAGATATTGTTCTTATTTTTGTGTGTGTGTGTGTTTATTTTATATTTTATTTTATTTTGTTCTATTTTGTTGTACTTTATTTTATTTTGTTTTATTTTATTTTATTATTTTATTTTATTTTATTTTATTTATTTTATTTTATTTTATTTTTTTATATTTTATTTTATTTTATTTTATTTTATTTTTTAACTGCTCCCATCTATTTTTTAGTGAGGAGGGGATGGGGCTCAAGAGCCTCTGCCTGATCTGAGCTGTGGTTTGGGTGGCTGTGGGTGCTGGGCAGGAAGCCAAGCAGAGCTGGCCCTGTGGGCTGGGACCCCAGAGCAAAAAAAGTCAGTTGAATTTGGGAGGTTTGCTTGTGTTTTTTTTTTTTTTTTTTCCTTGCCTGCTTTAATGGGAGAGCTGAAGTGTGGCATTGCCAGGGTGTGCAATGAGAAAAAAAGGGGGTTTTAAATTTTTTTTGTGTGTGTGTGTGTGTTTTGGTTTCTTTCCCCCCCACTGTTCCTCCAGTATCACAAATAGAATAAATTAATTTTTTGGTGCTGATAATGGTGGGGTGAGGGGCTCTCTGGCCAGAGGAGGCTGAGGGGCTCCAAGGGGATGGATGCTGAGGATCCAGAATGGTGCTGAGGCCCAGGCACATTCCTGGGAAGCTCCATCCAGGACGTCTGGAGGAGGTTGGGATGATCCGTGCCAGGGCTTTGCCTCCATCCTCAGGGATGTGCTGTGGGATTTTCATCCCCATGGTGACCCCAGGGAGCTTCTTGTCACCCCGAGGGGCTGCTGGTGGCACCCACTGGAACCCCAACCATGGGAAAGATTTGGGAAAAAGAGAGGGAGAGGAGGCATTGGAATGGGGTGCCCAGGAGGGGCTGGATTCTCCATCCTGGAAGTTTTTAAGCTGAGTCTGGGCGTGTGGTCTGGGAAGCACAGGGGGGTCAAGGGATGGAGTTGATGATCTCAGAAATCCTTTCCAGGTCTGGGATTCCATGAAGCCTCCAGGCTCCTCCTGCTCTGGCAGCCACAGCTCCATGGAGGAAGCTGCTGCTCCGTGGACCCAGGGATGCTGCTGCCCCTTGTGCCACCCCTGCAGCCCCCCCTGTCCCCCCCTTTCCTCCTCTCTGTGTTTGTGCTCAGGAGCTCTCCTGCCTCCCACACGAGGAGTTATATTTAGCAAACACTCATCAAGTGTCACTGCAGCTCCTGCCAGGGCTTTCAAGCCCAGGGCTCAGCTTTGCTCCTGCAGGAACTCAGCCCCACGGCTTCTTTTCTTTTTTTCTTTTTTTTTTTTTTTTTTTGCCTTTTTTTAATTTTTTTTTCAGATGCTGTTGAGACTTCTACTTCTGCTATTTGGGGCCCATCACACCTGAGACCACACAGAGCCAGCTCCAGGTGATTCTCCAGACCCTCCCCCAGCTCCTGCTCCTGCTCAGCCCTTCAGGAGCCACCTCCCAGCCAGGGACCCCCCCCCCCAAGGGACCCCCACAGGGTGCTGCATGGGTGCTGTCACCCTGGGGAAAGGGTGGGTGGGTGCCAGGAGGAGGGGGGCAGTGTTTTTTCAGGGGTGCTCAGTGACAGAACAAGGAGTAATGGGCACAAACTTGGCTGGAAAAACTCCACCTGAAGCTGGGGAGGAATTTTCTGAGGGTGGCAGAGCTGCCCAGGGAGCTGCTGGAATCTCCATCCATCCCTGGGGACATTCCCAACCCACCTGGACACCACCCTGTGCCACCTGCCCTGGGCTGGATCATCTCCAGAGGTCCCTTCCAACCCCTAAGATGTTGTGAAAGAAACAGGGAAAGAAAAATGTTGGTGCTGAGCCCCAGAGGTGACAAATTTCTCTGCTGAAAGCCACTTCCTGGGGCTGCTCATTTCCCCCTCCTCCCCACACTCTTGGCCACTCTTTGTGGCTCCTCCTGGTGCCCCCCAGGGTTTGGATTTTGCCTCCCTGAGTGCTGCTGCCCCCAGCCTGAGTGCTCAGTGCTGGGTTACACTGAACAGCTTCAGTCCAACAGTTTTCCTGGGGAAGTTTTGTTTGATTTGGTTTTTTTCCAAGGTTTCCTGGGCTGGTACCAACTTCCTGGAGACCCTTAGGAGACCCAAGGGAGCAAGTTGGGCTTCAGGGGAGCAGCTGCTGAACTGGAACAGGGCCTGGGAGCTTCCCAAGCTGAAGGAGATGGGATCCCAGCTGAGCTCCAGCTCCTGAGCTAGGAACTGCCTCTCCTCAGGTCCCAACCTTTCACTTGGGGGTCTCACAGCACCTCCCAGGGTTGCAGATCCCCCTGGGCACCCCCTGGGGTGTGACAGAGAACGGCTCCATTCAAGAAAACCAGAGAAAAAAATTTATTCTTTTTTTCTTTATAAAATATCTCCAATAAGTTACATAGGCAAATATTTAAATTAAAATAAATTAACTCCTCTCTAAGCTGGGACACACGACTGTCCAGAAAGTCAAACTAGGATTTCTGTTTCTCTGAAAAAATATGCCCTAGATCTCCAATGTAAGATTTGAAAAAAAATATCTATGCTGGGGGGGGGGGGGGGATGGGAGGAGGAGGAGAAATCTGCAATGGGCAGAGGGGTTAAGGTGCAGTGCTGCAGCTGCCTCTCACCAGGGGCATCTCCACATCCAGCTAAGTGCTCAGAGCATCTTCATCATCACTCCAGTCAGGGGGAGCATCCGTCCCAAAGTACCGATCCCCGAAATTCCCTGGGAGGAGAGAGAGGGATGGAGCCATGGCAGAGCCCTGCCAGCCCCCAGCCTGCCCTCATCCCAGCAGGTGAGGACAGAAAAGTGGGATCAGCCAAGAGCCTGCCCAGCACTAATGCTCCTGGGGCAAAAAAACTGGAGCAGGGGGGATGCTGGAGGAGCAGCCCCTGGCAGGGGGGTTCCTGGCAGAGCAGAGGTGAGGACAGGAGAACACAGGGAGCTTGGAGAAGGTGGCAATTTAGGGAAGAAGGTGGGACAGGGCTGCTCCATCTGTCCCAGCCCAGCTTTTCCCCCTGGAGCTGAAGGAGGCTCAGGGGAGGTGCCATGGCACCTTCTGCCAGCACCCACATGGCAGCAGGACCCTGGAGAGGCAGTGGGTGCCCTGGGTGAAATCAGGGCCCTGATAACCAGGGCTTCATCTTTACAGAGTGAGTCAGAAGCCTGGAAAATCCCCCCCCCCCTGGTTTTCCTCCTGCTCACCAATGCCAGGGATTATCCGGAACAGGTCGTTGACTTTCTTGTCCACAGCTGTGGTGATGATCTTCACCCGTGGAAAAGCATAAGCCACGGAGTGGACACCCATCTCTGCCATCAGCAGGGAGAGGAGGAAGATCTTGTCCTCTGGGACATCATGATCCTACAGGGAAGGCACGGGGAGAGCTGAGGGGAAGGGTCTCTAAGGCAGGGTATGGCCCTTTCCTCCAGGGAGCAGCACTCTGAGCACTCAGGGCTTTTATTGGAGCCATTTCTTCTCCTCTCAGCCACCTGGAGCTCCTGGGCACAGGACCAAGAAGCCACAGAATCACAGAATCCCTGAATCGTTTGGGTTGGAAAGGACCTTTGAGATCCTCAGCTCCAACCCTTGATCCACTCCCCCCGTGGTTCCCAGCCCATGGCACTGAATCCCATAAAAACCTCCAGGGATGGAGAATCCCCCCCTCCCTGGGCAGCCCATTCCAATGCCTGAGCACCCTCTCTGGGAAGAATTTCTTCCTAATACCCAACCTAACCCTCCCCTGGCAGAGCTTAAGACCATAACTTAAGTCCAACTCAATCCAGGCTGGATTTCACCCAAAGGCAAGGGTGTCAGCACCTGGTTCCAGCCACACCAGCTCGTGCTGGTTCCTTTCTTTGCAGTTCCAGCACAAGGATCCCTCCAGCTGATGTCTCCCAAGTTATTAGGGAGCGAAGCCCCCCCTGCCCCAGGTCCCAGCTCCATACCAGCAGCACCCTCACTGCCATCATGGCTGCAGCACCCGTGGACACCGTGCAGTCCATGAGGATGACGTGGTCCTCACTGATGTCCTTGGGCAGCCTCAGGTAGTGGAGCTGGGCAGGAGGAAGAGAAGGAGAGAGAGAGGTCAGCTTGGGGGCTGCAAGCTCCAGGGGCCATGGAAGGGGCTGTCCTGGCAACCCCAAAGCTGCAACCCAAACCCTTCCTGTGGAGGGGTGAAGGATCTCTGGTGTGTCCCTGTCTTTTTGAAGGATCTCTGATGTGTCCCTGTCTCTGTGAAGGATCTTTAATGTGTCCCTGTCTTTTTAAAGGATCTTTAATGTGTCCCTGTCTTTTTGAAGGATCTTTAAGGTGTTTCTATCTTGGTGACCCCATTGGCAGGTCCTGGTGGAAGCACTTGGGCCACCAACCCATCCCCAGTGCCCACCCACCCACTGGCACAGCCCACTTGAGGAGCTTTCAAAGCCCTCAACACCTCCCAAGATCAACTCCTGGATGGCTGGAGAGGTCTGAGGAAATGCCTGAACCCCCCCTTCCATCCTGGTGGCCCCAGGGGTACCTCTGGCTCTCCTGTGTTGCAGTTGGTTTGGATGAGGATGGTCCCGATGCGCACGTCCTTGCAGACCGCCCGCAGCGCCGGCTCCATCGTCTCCCCCGCCCGCAGGATGGACACCCCGGTGATCTGCAGCACACAGCAGGGCCAGGAGGAACCCCAGGACCATCAGAGTTGGAAGAGAACCTCTGGAGATCTCACCTCTATAGCCCAACCCCACTGCTGGAGCAGGACAGCCCCCAGCGCATCGCTCCGGAGGCAGTGATGGAGGAGGAAGGGATCCCGGGGGGGTTGGGATGGCTCCAGGGATGGAGACCTGGGAATGTCCTCAGGGATGGAGATTCCACCCCCTCTCTGGGCAGCTTGGGCTCTGCTACCCTCACAGTCAAGGAGTTCCTCCTCATGGAACTTGCAGTGTTCCAGCTTCTGCCCACTGCTGGGCACCACTGGAGGCTCCATCCTCCTGCCACCCACCCTTTAGGGATTTATAGGATGCCCGGGGCAGGAGGCACACACGACCCCAGTATGGCACTGGGCCTCCCACCCCAGGCCTGATGGAAGCCCCAAGAAGCCAGGGGTGTCCTTTCACTTCAGCTGAACAGTTCCTTTTGTCCCCACTTACTTGCTTCCCACTGTACGTCCTCCCTTCGTAGTCCTGGCCCTGCGGGGTCTGGACTGTGCAACTCTACAAAAAAAAAACAAAAAAAAAACCATGGAGAAATGTTACCAGGAGCTCTGAGCTGGCTCCTGGAAGATCCCTGGTCCCGAGGAGCCAGCCAGCTGGTCCACACCCTTGGAAAAACCAAGGCTGGACAGAGGGTTGTCACCCAGGGCCACCCCACGGCTCCAATTCCCAGGGGAGCTCTGATCCTTTTCCATCAAGGAGGAAAGGGCTGATGGAGGTTAGAGGAGCAGTGCCAGGGTTCTCCCAGCTCCCCAGCAGCTCCGGGTTAGGAATCAGAGAGGGAACCCCGGGCCTGCTGCCCACCCCCAGCTGCACCCCTGAACCCACCTGGAAGGGGAGCAAGGAGAGTGCGTGCTCGATCAGCAACCGCATCAACCGCTTGGAGTAGAAAATGAACTCGTCCCGGCTGGTCTCCTTGTTCCTAGAGAGGGGAAAAGCAGCTGGGGACCAGAACATCCCCCTGGAGATGCTGCCTGAGGTCAGAGGATGAGGAGGGAGGGGGGAAGAGGGAGGAAGAGGAGGAGAAAGAAGAAGAAAGGAGGAAGGAAAGGAGGAAGGAAAGGAGGAAGGAAAGGAGGAAGGAAAGGAGGAAGGAAAGGAGGAAGGAAAGGAGGAAGGAAAGGAGGAAGGAAAGGAGGAAGGAAAGGAGGAAGGAAAGGAGGAAGGAAAGGAGGAAGGAAAGGAGGAAGGAAAGGAGGAAGGAAAGGAGGAAGGAAAGGAGGAAGGAAAGGAGGAAGGAAAGGAGGAAGGAAAGGAGGAAGGAAAGGAGGAAGAAAAGGAGGAAGAAAAGGAGGAAGAAAAGGAGGAAGAAAAGGAGGAAGAAAAGAAAGAAGGGAGAAAGAAGGGAGAAAGAAGGAAGAAAGAAGGAAGAAAGAAGGGAGAAAGAAGGGAGAAAGAAGGGAGAAAGAAGGGAGAAAGAAGGGAGAAAGAAGGGAGAAAGAAGGGAGAAAGAAGGGAGAAAGAAGGGAGAAAGAAGGGAGAAAGAAGGGAGAAAGAAGGGAGAAAGAAGGAAGAATGAAGGAAGAAAGAAGGAAGAAAGAAGGAAGAAAGAAGGAAGAAAGAGGAAGGAGGAGGAAGAAGGAGGAGGAGGAAGGAGGAGGAAGAAGAAGGAGAAGGATGGACCTCTGGCTGGCAGCATCTCATCTGCACAGGGCCTGCCAGCTGAGCCTGGGACTGCAGCGTCAGCTTTAAGGTAAAAGGCAGACAAATTGTGGCAGCCCAGGGAGCAGCCAGGCACAGCTCCTGGTGCAGGGTCCTGCCCTGCCCAGTGTCCCCGAGCCACAGGGACGGGGCAGAGGCAGAGATGGGATCTGGGAGCCCAAACCAAGCCCACCCCAGGAGCCCCCGGTGCTGGGGCTTTACCTGATGATGGTGTGCATGCCCCTCACCTGAGGGGTGCTCTTCAGCACACTGAGGGTCTGAGGAAGGGGGTGGCACTGGTGGGCAGAGGCCAGGGCAGCCCTGAAAACCAAAGCCATGGTCAGAGCTCCAGGCAAGGCTGGCTGCAGGCTGGGGCACAGCACACGGCCAGAGCCATCCTCCCAGATGTCACCTCCTGCAAACACTGTCCCCTCCCAGGGTCACCCTGATGGGAAAGGGTCTGCTTCCAGGGAATGGGACTGCTTCCAAAAAATGGGACATGGAGCAGGTGATGGGAAGGTCTCTGCTTCCAAGGAAGGGCTCTGCTTCCAGGGAATGGGACATGGAGCAGGTGGAGCCCAAGGAGCTGCTGGGCAGCTGACCCAGGGTTGCTCCATCTTCTTGGTTTCTACTGGTTGGGAAGAAAAGTGGAAAAGAAAAACTTTCTCCTGCTCAGGGGTCTGATCTGGGGGGAGGTCCTGGGCTCAGAGGGTGAGGAGGAGCTGTTGTGGGCATCTCTGTGCCACAAATAGCAGGAATGGGAGAGGGAGCCAGGCTTGTGGCACTGGGACACAGCTCAGTGCAGAGCCAGGTGGCAAGGAGACCATTCCAGAGAGCTCCTGGCCCATTCAGGGAGAGCCAGATTGCCACCAAATTGGGAACAGCTTCAAGACTTTACAGCTTTGTGTGACTCATCTCCACATAACTAACAGGGCTGGGAGCTATTCTGGGATCAAGGGAACACCATTCATGGGGAACTGCACAATGGAGCCCCATTAGTCACCTCTCTCTTCAGAGCAGCTCTAATGAGATGAAGGTCACATCTACTCTGGTTTCCACCAGGCTGGGCAGCATGGACCGAGTGACTTTGTCTGGGAGGAGGGCTGGGCTCCAAAATTCACACATCAGATCACACACGTGCCAGCAGCTGCATCCCCAGCAGAGAGATGCTGGGAGGAGGAGGAGGAGGAGGAGAAGAAGGAGGAGAAGGAGGAGGAGGAGGAGGAGGAGAGCAAACAGACAAAAGCACCGAGTGATTTCAGACTTCAAATCAAGCAAAAACCTGGATTAATTTGCAGATGCACACACAGAGGCACAGAAGCAGAGAAGGAGACAGAGAAGATGACTGAGCAGGAATGGAGGAGGGCAGGGTGAGATGACTTGAGGCCTCCATCCACAAAGCCACCTCCTGGTTTTGGCCAACCCACACCCAACCAGCCATCCCCAGTGGGTTCTTAAGGGCTCCTTTTTGCTTTTGCCATCTCAGGTCCTGGTGTAGCAGGGGAGGACTCTGCAGGAGGGCTCTGCTCCCATGGCAGGGCTGCCCCCCAGACCCCACCACCTCTTTGGGACCCTCAAGGTCCCAGCCCTCGAAGTGAAGCCAACCCCCTCTGTTTGACACCACCACGGGGGTTTTGCTGCCTCCAGAGATGCTCCCACAGCACCCAGCAGCACCTCTGCCCCTGCCTTCCTCCTGGGGACAGATCCCAGGGCCACAGTTCTCATCCAGCCCTCTCTGAACACCTCCAGACCCACATGGTGAGTGAGGACCTGAGTCTTGTCTCCAGGTCCTGGAGGGGATTTCTAGCAGGGGGGGAAGGCAGAAATCAGCCCCCCAGCAGAGCCCCAAACCAGGGAAGCCAGTGGGGTCACACACCTGAGCCATGGCCACCTCTCCCCTCCATCACTGCCAGCACCATGTCCCAGGGGATGGGAAGGTTCTCCTACCCCCACGTACCCAGGAACATCTCCCCTACCCCCCCAGAGCTGCCAAGAGCCCCCAGGGAACCTCTGTCACCTTTTTGTCACCTCCCACACCTTTCCCTGCCACCCACACAGGGGCTGGTGCTGAGTCTGGGGACATTTGGATGCCAACCCTGCCAGGACCCCCATTCCCAAGAGCCTGGGGATGCTGCTCAGTGCTCTGGGGGCAGGGGGGTCCCTGGGGTTGCTTCTTGAAGGTCCCATTTTTGGGGTCAGGATAAAGATGCTCTCTCCAGCCCCCCTCAAGCCCTGGCAAAGCAGAACCCCCTGAGCTCTCTGCCCGGGTTAGTAATGCAGCAAACACAGCACCCCAGGTGTGTCCCCCCCCCTGTTAGTGTCACATCCCAAACACTGCCAGCAGCCTCCTCACAGATCCCAGCGCAGCTTCCTCTGGTCACCGGGTGGGAGGGATGGCCAAGGGAGGGCAAGGCAGGAGACACCAGAGTTTAAGGGGAGGGGGGGGACAAACAGACACGAAACAAAGGAAAAAAAAGCACTGTCATTAGTCAAAGGAGGGGGGGAAATGGCCCTCAGGAACCTGTGGCTCTGGGACCTGCCCAGCCCTGCACAGACACCAGTGCTGCTCCCACACTGCCCATTGTCCTGCTTGTTCTCCATGGGGGGAAAGCTCCATCCTTGGAGTCACAGCAGGGACACTGTCCCAGCTCTGTCCCAGCTCTGTCCCAGCTCTGTCCCAGCTGGTGCCACACGCAGGAACCCGGAGGGCAAAGCTCAGCCCCCAGTGACCAAAGCCAAACCTGCAGAACCTTCATCCAACCCACTGGAGAGATGATCTGCTCCAACCCTGGGGAGCCTGGCAAGCCAGGAGCACAGGGAGGATCCCAGCCCTGAAGTGAGCAAGATCCAAATGGGAAGAATTCCCTTCCCCTGGCCCTGCCCTGGGAGCAGCATCCCTTGGATCAGCCCCTCTGCTGCCCACCAGCTCACAGCCTGCAGTGAGACCCTCACCCAGCCCAGCCTGGAGGGCTGCAGGCAGCAGGTTCTCCCATCCTCCTGAGCACCACAGAAAATTCAGACTGGCATGAGAACAGCAAGAAAACGCCTCACTCTGGAAACTTATTTTTTCCTCCCCAGAACAAAAGCTTTAAAGGAAAAAAAAAAAAAATAATAAAAGGAAAGGAATAAAAAGAGAGAGAGGTGACCATCTCTCAGGAAGGCTTCAGGGAACATCCTCAGCTCTTTTTTGAGCATGCTACCAAGCAGGAAGCAGACAAGAGACATCCAGCTACAAAGGGGCTGATGCAGCCAAGGCATTTCAAACACGTACAGAGGCTGCTTTCAGGGCTGACATTTCCAGCACGGGCTATTAAACTGCTCCCTGGGCTGGTATTTAGAGACACAACTGGCAAAGGGCATGCAGAGCTGATGGAGAACCTGGGGGTGGGGAATTATTGATGGGAGAGGGGAGCTGGGCTAAAAGGAGTGCTGGGTCCCAGGGCTGGGCTGGGTGGGTGCTGGGATAACAGGGCAGAAGGGATGGAGAAGAGTGGGCAGGGGCTCCAGGAGAACCCCCCACCTGGGCAGGGATGGAAAGGGGGTGCCTGTGTGTATTTGCATCCCCAGCACGTGCAGGTTTATACACATGGGGACAAGAAATATTTTAACTGTGAGGACACCAAGGTCTGACCCCTGCTTGGAGGGAATGCAGAGGAAAGCAGTGATGCTCCTCAGCAGCCAACACCTGGAGGAGGAAACCAAGGCTTGCAGGTCCAGGGAATGGCACCACTCTCTTTAAACTCCTCAGAATTCACCTGTTTGACCAGCTGAGAGGCAGGGAGGAGCACTCCTTGGCTGTCCCAGGCATCCTCCAGGTCAGCAGCAGCAGCCAGAGCCCAGCCTGGAGGTTTGAGCTACCAAAGGTTTGGTTCTCCCAGCCACAAAGACCTCATCAGAGCACCAACTGTGACATGTAGGTGAAGCAAGACAAGAGGACAGGGAATTGTTTTGAGGTGAAAAGCCTGATGTTTGCCAAGCACAGCTCTCCTGTCACACATCTCCCCATCCACCTTGCTCCTCTCCCAAGCTCAGAGCCACAGATGGGAAACTGCAGCAGCAGCAAAAGCACAGGGACTCCAGGAGGGGAAACAGACTCTTCCTGCAAAAAATTTTTTCCAGGCTTTCTGGCAAAGGCATAACTGGAAAGCACAAGTCTTAACAGAACATAAAAATATCTGCAGCTGTGGATATCACAGAGCTATTTCTGGAGGTCAGAGTTACCTTCCCAAACCTGCTCTCATAAAATTACTAATGTTTCCTTGACATATTATTAAATACTTGATTTTTTAAGGTGCATAAAAAGATCACCTGTACTGAGGGTGATTTGATTAAACACGAGAACCCCTGCAGAGAAAGGAAATTTTGTGTGTGTGTGTGTTTGTGTATGAACTGGGGGCTGGACCAGGTGACCTTTAAAGGTCCCTTCCAACCCAACCCATTCTGTGATTCTGTGACATAAACCCAGACACACAGGACACACACACACACATCCATCTCCTCTCTAATGCTATCCCTGCAATTTTTTAACCAACAGCCTTCTCCCTCCACCCAGGAGCACCTTCCCACTGCACCTCCAGACACACAGACAGCTCCTGCTGTCTGCAGGGAAATGTCAGGCCCCACGGTGTTAAACAAGCAAAGAGAAATAAAATAAAACATCTAGGAAATGAATGGCTTGAGCAGAAATAAGCCAAGCAGAGGGCTTGTTTTTTTTTATCTCATAGGTATTTTAAAAGCTTGTTGTATGCCAAATGTAGACCTTGGGGTTACTTGTGCTAAGTGTCTCCATGCAAGGATGGAGATGTAAATGGAAACCCATCTGCAGTAATGCAGCCCCTCTGCTTCCTACTGAAATACTTGGAAATTCAGCTGGCTGCTTAATGGAAGCAAGAGAGCTGAAGTCCTCTCTGGACCCAGACACTGAAGAGGTTTAAGTAAATCAGTGTATGGCTGACAGCATTCACCTGCAGACACTGAGAAATCAGAAATCCAGCTGGATTAGGGCACAAATATTCTGTTAGTGCCCAGGCAGTGGCTGTGCAGCCTTCAGACACTGCAGAAGTGGGTACCTCTCCCCATGGCAGAGCTGCTGGGCTCCTCCTGAGCACTGGAGCTGAGCCTCAGCACCTGGCCAGGGGCCCAGGGCTCCCATTAGCCCCAGGGCTTACTCTAGTAATTGATGTTTAATGATGTTTAATCATCAGGGAAGGAGCTTGCTGGGAGCAATCGTTGGTCTTACGAGGATGAAAGGAAATTAAAGAGCATCCCAGGATGCAGAGCAGAGAGAGTTGGGGTCCCCAGCTAAAACCCTGCCCCAGCCTCGGGGGTCGGGATGGGAACATCCTTAGGGAGAATCCCAAAGCCAAGGGTGAGGTGGCCTTTTTGGTCAGCTTGGAGGGTGATGAGGCCACGAGCTGTCAGTCTGGGCTGCAGGTGAGGGTTTGGCCAGGCAGTGGCTGGCACTGGAAATGCTGCAGGGAAGGACAGAGTGAGGGCTCTTACCTGACACTGAGTTCCCGCTGCGGCAGCAACACAAAGACACAATGCACTCGGCATTAAGCATTGCCAACACCAGGGCGTTTCAAGACAAAAGAAAAGGAAAAATAGGAATATTTTCCTGCAGTCCCCATGTAGCCTTTTCCCCCTTCTTCCCCTCCTCCCCCCCCAAAACAAAGCCAACCCCTCACCTGGCTCGCTGCAATCTCTTTGCTCCCCGCAGCATCCAGCCGGGAGCTTTCCCGGCCAGATCCTGGGAGCTGGGAGAAAAAGCCACTTCCCTGCTCCTGGACAGATCCCAGGGCCTGGGAGAAACATCCCTCTCCCTGCTCCCACGGCTGCCAACCCTCCTCAGCCCAGAGCTGACCGTGCCAGCCCTCTGATCCTTGCTCCTGTGACCTGGGGCTGAGGAGGAACCAACCTCCCAACCAGCCAGAGCTTTTCCAGATGTTCTGGGAAGGGGATCCTGCCAACAGAGCTGTTGCTCTGGAGCAGGAGCAGGAGGCACGATGCTGTCCTCATGTACCAGGGGCTGAGCAGCTCCTGGGCTCAAAAAGATCCATGGGAATGGAACCCTTTGCTTTCCAGCTCATCCATCCCAGGTTGTGCTCCTCCCACCTCCCAGGACGTGGCTCTGAGCGTCACCACAACTGAAAGCAGCAAAGCTACAACCGTGGGGAGGGAGGAGGAACAGCAACACACAACAACACTGCTCCATCAGAGGGTCCCAGGTCCACAGCACTGCTCAGGGCTGGCCCAGGACACACAGAAGAAGATTTAAATCCAGTGGTGGGGAAGTGATGGGAGAACGTGGCTGGACTGGGGAAGCTCAGGCTGAGCATAAAACATGAGAAGACTTTGGGTTTGGTAACAACACGGAAAAGTGGGCTCTTGATTGGAAAGGAGTGAAGAAGAGGAACCAGAGCCAAGAGCTGAAGTACTGCAAGGTCTGGGGTGATGCTGTCCCCAGGCAGGGAGGACACATCACTCAGCTCACTGTCCCTGGATGATCTGCTCTGCCAGGGAGGGGAGGAGGCTGCTGCTGGACCTTGCAGAGGAACCTGCACTAACCAAGCAGCCTCCTCTGCTCAGCTGGAGGGGATAAAGATGGGAGCCAGGGCATCCCCACCTCTGCACCCAGAGCACTGCTCCTTGCAGTGCCACCACTGCATGGACACTGCTGGTCCCACCAGTACCACCCAGGGGGAACTGGGCAGCTCTTACCTCTTCCAGCTGGCTGTGGACGTGCTGGACAATCAGGTCAATGGCCACTGTGTTTCCACTCCCTGGAGTGAACCAGAAAAAAAAAAAATCAGAGGCAGCCTGCTCAGGACCAAAGTGCTGGCAGTGCCCAGAGCAGGTTTTTTCCCCCCAAGCTCCTCACTGTGTTCCAAACCCCCCCCCCCATCCTCCTGCTTCCAACCTGCTTCCCCTTCCCTAGCACGGCATCACCCAGCAGGAGACATTCCTGCTACTGTTAAACGATATTTAATAAATTATTATTGATTATCTAGAAGCCCCCTCTAGCTTTTAAGTGGCTGAGCTGCAGGAGCTGGCAGGGCAGGAGCTTGGCTGAGGGAAAAAAAATCACAGACTTTTTCCCCTGGAGCCTGCAGAGGGACCTTTCCTACGGCACAGGACGGCCACTCCCCAGCTGGAGGGCGCTGGGACTGGCCGAGGGCAGGGGGATGGGGTCAGTCCTGCTTGGGGACAGGTACCTCTGGGCACGACGATGTCAGCCAGCCTCATGGTGGGCTGGATGTACTGGTCAAAGGCAGGTTTGACAAACTTGTTGTACTGCTTGATGACCCCCTCGATGTCCCGGCCCCGCTCGCTGATGTCCCTGCGCAGGCGGCGCACCAGGCGGATGTCGGAGTCCGTGTCCACAAAGATTTTCAGATCAAGGAGCTGGAATGAGAAGGAAGGGAGCAAACCCCACCAGGCTGGGTGTTCACCTCCAGCTGACCAAGCCCAGCACTTTGCTCTGTGGGTTGTTTAAGGAGGAGAGAAAAGAAATGAAGTGAATGCCCAGGACACAAAGCAAAGGCTTCACCCAGGCTCATGGAACTGCCCCTCATCTTGGGAGGACAGGGGTCACCCATCAGAGATGGATGGACATCCATCCATCCATCCATCCATCCATCCATCCATCCATCCATCCATCCTTCCATCCTTCCATCCTTCCATCCTTCCATCCTTCCATCCTTCCATCCTTCCATCCATCCATCCATCCTTCCATCCACCCACCCATCCGGGCAGGGATGCTGAGAGGACACTCCTGGGGGATGTTTCCAGCTGACCACTGGAGGTCATCATTGCTCCAGAAAAACACAACCCAAACGCTCCCTTGGCAGGGAAGGGAACTTTCTAGCCTGGGGTTGGCCGGGTGGGTGGTGCAGGGCTTGTTCCCTCCCATCTCTCCAAAAAGAACTCCCAGCAAATCCTGCAGGGCTGGACGTGCCCACCCAGGGAGCAGCAGCACAGATTTGGCTTCTGGCTGCAGAAGCTGGTGGAGCAGCCTGGAGGTGGGGTCCTTCTTGTCACCACCACTGCCAGGGACCAGGTCACCACTTGTCTCCTGGTTCCTGGGAACAACTGGGTGAGATCAAAGTCTCTGCTGAAATACTTGAGGTCTCCCTGCAACAGCCAAGACGTGGTTCTCCTGCCCAGCAAAGCACTGCAGGAGCCCATGGAACCTGGAGCAGAAAGTCAGCTCCTGGCTGCTGAACCTCAGGAGAAAACTCTCTCCCAGCATCTTCCCCACCTGGCTATGGGGTGGGGAGCTGACCTGCTGGGGTGATGCCTGAGGACAGGGTCCCATCCAGCAGTGCCCAGGATCCCACAGGCACCAGGGACACTCTCTGTGCCCTGATGTAAGGCTGCAGAAGAGGAAGACTGATCCCAAACTCCTCCTCACCTTCAGGAGCTCCTTGTCTGCAAATGCCATGATGCCCTCAAAGATGATGACATTGGCACCATACAGGGTTTTCTGGGGAGGCAAAGTGGATGTGGTCAGACAGAGAACACGTGTCCAGATCAGCCCCACCATGGAGTGTCTCTCCAAGTTGTTAGTGACCACGACAGCAGTGCTGCTCACCCAAAATCTGTGCCACGAACCAGCCAGCAAGCCAAGGGACTGCACGAGGCTGGACGGGTCCGAGGAGCAGCCCCCTCCCCTGCCTTGGTGCTCCCCTGCCCTGTCCCACCCCACTCAGTGTCCCATACCCATTCCTTCTTCCTGCTGTGGGTGGTGAAGTCGTAGATGGGGATCTTCACACTCTTGCCTTGCTTCAGCTTCTTCAGGGTGGAGATGATGAGGTCGAAGTCGAAGGCATCAGGGTGGTCAAAGTTGAAGTCATTGCTGGCTGCCTGCTCCTGCTGCTGCTTGGTCAGCACCTGCCCACAGAGGGGGGGTCACTGCCCATCCCACCAGAGCCTGCCCCCCCCACCACCCTGCCCAGCATCCTCTCCCTCTGCCCCAGGAACTGCTCTGAAGGGGAAATCAGGAATCTGTCACTCAACCCATCACTCACTCAACCCATCACTCACTCACTCAACCCATCCATCAGTCAATCCATGTGGTGTTTCCCCACCAGTGGGTGAATTCCAGGAACCTGGGCATGCAACCTCACCTTGTAGAAGGAGTCCATGGACAGCAGAACCACCCAAGGAACATCAAGAGCCTCAATGATCATGGTGGCCACCGTGGTCTTCCCCGAGGCACTGCCTCCCCCCAGGCCTGCCAGGGAGATGGAGATGAAGTCATCAACCCCAAAATTTGCTTTTCCAACCACAAATTGGGGGCCAGGTCCTGCTCTGTGGCACTAAGTCGGAGGAACCTCCGACGAGGGGGACCAAGAGGCACAACCAGGACTGATTATCCTTGGAAATGTCAAATGTCACACACTGCAAGTGCCAGCAAACACTGGGAACCCTTCATTGAATGCTTGTGTAACAAGGGGGGAGCTGGCAGGAGAGCCAGCCTAGAATAAGTCCTTGGGATCCCTCATGACAACCCAAAGAGAGTTGAGGGAACAAGCCAGGACTGTGTTCTGCCATCCTCCTCCTCCTCCTTCCTACCCACTCAAGGGTAGGGTACCCACTGCCCCTCTCCCCAGCAGCTGACAGCCTGGAGCCAACCTCAAGTTCTCAAGGAGTTTGTGGGGCAAGAAACTCCCCCCAGGATCCCCTGGAAAACCCCAACAGGCAGCACCAGGACTGAGCCCATCCCCGTGGTGCCATCACCCACCGATGACAAAGGCTTCTTTGGACTGTGTCCCATGCTCGTTGTACCAAGGTGGCCTCCCAGCTGTGTAGATGGTCCTCTTGCTGGTCCTGAGCAGGGGGGGCTCAGACTTGCACTGGCTGGTGGTCCTCTTTCGGGGGGGCTTGGTGGAGCCCACTGCAGGGTACAGTCTGTCTAAGGATTCAGCACTGCTGTTGCTGGGGTGAGGAGGAAGGAGTTGGGTTACTGGGGATGAAGGGTTGGGCTTAAACCCCCCCTCAGAGGCAATGAGGGGGTTAACACAACCTGTCCTGACACGAGGAACTGCTTCAGTGTGAGGGTGGCAGAGCCACTGGACCAGGCTGCCCAGGGATCTGCTGGAATCTCCATCCCTGAAGACATTCCCAACCCACCTGGACACCACCCTGTGCCACCTGCCCTGGACTGGATCATCTCCAGAGGTCCCTTCCAACCCCTGACACGTTGTGATTCTGAGGTGTCAAGGTGGGATGGAAGCCAAACACACAGGCTACAGCCTCACCATCCTCATCCTCCATGCACAGCCCCTTCCTTCTCCCCACACTTACCCAAACCCCCACATCTCCCACCCAGAGCCCCCCATCTCCCACCCTTCAGAGCTGAGGACACCCCCCCAGCAGCCCAGGGCCAGGCACTGGGGCTGCCAGGCTGTTGGATCTGGCACTGAGCGTGGCCAGAGCTGAACCCTGAAAAATGCCTCCCTCTTATCATCCCTCCTGCTGCAGCCCAGGCACGGAGAGGAACAAACCAGCCCCTGGAGCCCTTTCCCAGCTTGGCAGCAGGAGAGCAGTGGCTGGAGGTGATCAGTGGCCCCTGGCCAAGAGATAAAACTGCAGCCAGAGCCTGGGGACGGGGAGGGTTATTTATCCATTTACCCAGCTCCTGCTCCTCCCCACTCACTGCCTCCCTGGGAGAAGGTGCAAAGAACCCTGCTCACCCTTCCCAGCAGTGTCTGGGCTGGAAATGAAACCTCTGCAAGGTCGGAGAGCCCCAAGGCACTGAAAACACCAGACCTGGCACCCTCAGGCACAGCCCAGCAGAACCAGCAGGGCTTGGGGACCTCTCTTATTATTTATTTTTGCTCTTGAAAGGGCTTAAACAGCAGGGCTTTACAGATTTGGGGTTGATTTTAAGCTGTTTTGGTATGAAGATTAACTCCCCTTCCCTCCCCCAGTTGATTTTGGAACAATTTTAGATAAAGATCCAACATTTCAGACCAGCCATCTGCACATAAAGCCCCCCCCAGCAAACCCTCCTGAGGCTCTGCTGAACCCTTCTGAGCAGCCTGGAGCCCCAGGACACCCCATACCAACCCTACAAACATCAACCCACAGATTCCCCCCAAAAAAGGACCCCCCAGCCACCCCCACCCCATCCCCCTGGCACCCAGGAGCTGCCACCACCCCAAGGATCACTTGAACAAAGCAGCATCAGGAGTGAGACCCACTGGGAAAAAAAAAAAAACCCACCACCTTCTGGGGCTCCTTTCTGTGCAAAAATGGCTCCTTCCACCCCAGGGGCAGCAGAAGCAAAGCCAGGGGGGGTTTTTTGGTCTCCTCTCCCCCCATCCAGCCTGCAGCAGCCATTAGCTGACAGGGCTAGCCCAGGGCTGACATCAGCCAGCAGAAAACCAGAGACATTTGGGCTTGAGAAAAAGCAGGAGATGACAAAGACACAGTTGTTTACCAGCAAAGCAAACAGTTCCTTTCATCTGGGGCTCTCCTGGGACTGGAGTGACCCCAGGGCTGGTGCTGCTCAGCCTCTTTTCCTTTGGGAATTCCCACCCGTTTCCAAGCGACCAGCAGGGATTCCAGGATGCTCTGCTCTTAGGTGGAACATTGGAGCTCCAAGTCCTCCTGGAGCACCAAATCCTCCTCTGCCAACCTGTCCATGCCCGATGATGCTGCCTGAGGCCACGATTCCCAAGAAAGACCCAAACTGGGCAAAACTCTGCTTTATGGAGCCAGAGGCAGGGCTGAGCCAGAGCTGAACTCTGCAAGGGCTGCAAACCCATCAGCACCAACACAACCCAGTGGGGAGGAGGGGGGTTGGACCCCACAATTATAGGGACAGGAGGGTTCGTGGGATGCTGCAGGGGCAGCAATCCTCAGGGAAAAGTGGAGCCTTCCTCCCCCATTCCCTGGGATGCAGCTCTTCCATCCTGCTCCAGGAGCTCCCCTGCTCAGCCAAACACTTCTGGATTTTCACCTGAGCTCTGTCCCTACCCCCAGGGATTCTCTGCACCTCTGGAACCAACTCTTCCACCCATTTCTCTGGGGGCAGCACGGCCCAAAGTGCTGCAAAGGTCATGAGTTTTCTCCTAGTGTTACACTTCAGGTTTTGCAGCTATTTTCTGCAGCTGCCTTTGCCAGGAAGGGTCTCTCCTCCTGATCCCAGCCAGCTGGCACCAACCTCCTTTTGCTGGTCTTCTTTTAAAAAAACCAACCAAACAATAAATATGCAGGGTAAAGCATCCTGAAGAAGGGGAATCTCTCTGTACAGCTGAAGTTGCCACCACTGCTGTCCCCAAAGGAGGGTCCTTGTCCCATGGGGACCCTTCCCAAGCAGAGCAAACCCCCTGGGTGTCAGGAGGGTGATGCCACCCATGGCACCCTGGGCTTGGCACCCACTCCTCCAAAGCCTTCCTGGAGGAGCCACCAGCTCCCCACAGAGTGTCCCCACCTTTTGGGGACACTTCACCTTCCCTGGAGGCAGTGCCAGCTCCCCTCTGCCAGGGGGGTGGCTGCTGGGGGGGGGTCCTGCCCCTCAAAGGGGTTCTCCAGCCCTGCAGATGTCTCGGCACAAATGTTTTGTTGCTGCTTCACTGCACGGATCTCTTGGGGTGCAAGGAGCACCCCCCGACCATCCTCATCCTTTCACTCTTCCCACTAAGGCTCCCCCCATCCATCCCCCTGCCCTCAGAGACCCCCGACCATCCCGGATCCCTGCTGGACCAGGAGGGAAAAGGCAGCAGGAAAGTCCTGGGAGCCAACATGGGGAACTGGCAGAGCCCCAAACCTGAGCTTGTGAGTAAACAAGGAGTGCACGTCCTTGGTGTCCCATGAACAACACAGAGACCAAATGTCCCCCAAAAACCACACCAACCAAACGTCCCCCAAAATAACCCCACCAAAATGTCCCCCATAAACCACACCAAATGTCCCCCACACAGTGACCAAATGTTGCCCCCCAAAACCACACCAGATGTCCCCCAAAAACACCAGTGACCAAATGTCCCCCACAAACAGGAGCCCATAAACATAAACAACACAGAGACCAAATGTTTCCCCAAAAAACCACACCAACCAAACATCCCCCAAAATAAGAGCCACCAAATGTCCCCTATAAACCACACCAAATGTCCCCCATAAACCACACCAAACGTCCCCCCAAACAGCTACCAAATGTCCCCCATAAACAACACCAAGTGTCCCCCAAAAACATCAGTGACCAAACGTCCCCCACAAACAAGTGACCCAAATGTCCCCCCCAAACAACACAGTGACCAAATGTCCCCCATAAACCACACAAACCAAATGTCCCCCACAAAAACCACCCCAACCAAACGTCCCCCCCAAAAGCAGTGACCAAATGTCCCCCTGTCCCCCAGCTCTGTCCCCTCAGCCTGTCAGGAAATGAGGGTGAGGGGCTGAGGTGGGGGGGGTGTTTGGGATCACCCAGGCTGCACCCCAGCCAGAAGGGTGGAAAAAATAAAAAATAAAAAAAACTAAAAACCCCACCCCAAAACCCCCAATCCAAAGCAAACCCCAGGAGGAACTCACCCACCATCCAGGGCCCAGCACCCCGAAATGCGGACGCTGGAGAAGGCGGGGGGGCTGCTCATGGTGGGCAGGGGGTGTCACCCCCCCCCCCGGTCCCTGTCCCCTCTGCCTCAGGGTGCTGAGGGGGTGTCCATGCCAGGGGGGGGCCCTGGCTGCACCCCGAGGTGAGGAGCCATGCAGGGCAGTGTCTGTGTCCCCAAACCCCCACCCCGAGGGGTTCCTGAGGGTGACGGGGGCTGAGGAGGGGGGGGGGAGATGGAGGAAGGAGAGGAGAGTGCTCCTGGGGAGTGTCTGGGGCTGGGGGGGTCAGGAGGAGCATAAGAGGATAGCTTAACCTAGAGATTACGTTCATTACCTGGTATTAATAGAACTGGCTTGATTAAAGAAAAAGCAAAGGGGGGGGTGGAGGAGGAAGGGAGAGGGGGGGAGGTGACACCTCTTCCTCACCACCCCCCAGCATGGGACATCAGGATTGTCCCCCTCCACCTCTGCTCCCCGGGATGGGGCTCAGCCTGGGGAGGGGGCAGCACCCGGTAAGTGAGACCCTGGGAGCAGTGGGGAGGGGGCTATGGAGGGGGGGGAATGGGGGGTTGAGGGGGGACAGAGTGGGGTGGGGGTGGAGGGGACACCCACCCAGCACCCTGCTTGGATCTGATGGAGCTGGCTGGGGGTTGGGGTGCTGAGGCCATTCCGGGGACACCAGTGAAGGATTTGTCCCCCTAACTCCCTACAGTGGGGGGGTCAGGATGGGTCCCCCCCCCCCGTGGTGCTCAGGTCCCCTCCCTGTCCCCTGGTCCCTGTTGTAAACAAGTGGGTGAAACTCAACACCCCGGGGCTGTGGGTGGCTAAGAATAACACTGGGGGCCCTGCAATCTGCTCCCTCAGCCCCCCCCCTGCCACCTGCACCCCCAGACCCACCCCACTCTTCTCCTGGGGAGGGCAGGGACCCCCAGCACCCATCAGCCCTGGGGGTCCCAGACCCCTGGAGCAACACCCACCCCGCAGCACCGGGTGCTGGGAAAGGGGGAGGCAGCAGAAGTGACCCCAAACCCCAGGCAGCAGCAGGCAGGGGGGGCTGGGGAGGGGGCTCAGCAGGACAAGGGCCCCCAGCCCACCCCAGCACGGTGAGACTCAGGGTCACAGCACCCACCTCCCAGGGGACATGGGGAGGATGCTCCAGCCAGGAGCAGGGATGGACACCTGGAGATGGGACCAGAGATGGGAGAAGAAATCCTTCTCTCCTTCTCCCTCCCTCTTTCTCCTCCTTTTTTATTTTTTCTTCTCCCTCCCTTTCTCCTTTCTCCTTCTGTCTCCTTCTCCTTTCTCTTTCTTCTCCTCCTTCCCTCTCCTTTCTCCTTATCTCTCCTCCTCCTTCTTCTTTCTCTCCTTCTCTCTCCTCCTTCTTCTTTCCTTCTTCTCTCTCCTACTTCTTTTCTCTCTCCTTCTCCCTCTTCCTTCTTTTCTCTCTCCTTCTCCTTCTCTCTTTTTCTCCTTCTCTTTCTCTCTCCTTCTCTTTCTCTCTCCTCCTCCTTCTCTCTCCTCCTCCTTCTCTCTCCTCCTCCTTCTCTTTCTCTCTCCTCCTTCTTTCTCTTTTTCCTTCTCCTTCTCCTCTTCCTTTCTCCTCCTTCTCCTTCTCTCTGCTACTCCTCCTTCTTTCTCTTTCTCCTTTCTCTTTTCCTCCTCCTCCTCCTCCCGGGGCTCCTCTCCAGGCATGGATCACCCCCTGGATCCCAGTATCCCCAGCACACAGGGTGGGCAGCACCAGTGCCCCTACAGCTCCTGCCCAGCAAGGGGACCCAGAGAGGGGAACATCACCCCGAGTACCCCAGGGACAGGAGGGTTTCAGAGGTGACCTGACCCCTGCCCCAGCAGCTCCAGAGAAGTCATCGATGATCAAAGGAACCTTTTCCATCCTGTGACTCCAGCCCAGCCTCCCCTTTGCTCTGGAAAAGCTCTTTTTTTTTCAGAAGGTTACAAATTAAATTCTCTTCCGTCACCCTTTCTGTTCCTCCCACATTAAAGAAGCCAAAAAGCAAAGGAACACGAGGAACACAGAAGCCAAGGAACTTGGCAGGAACATTGTTCCTCCCTGGTGCCTTTTTTCCTCCCCTGGTCTCAGAAGTCCAAGCACTGGGTGCCTCTCCTGGGGTCTCAGCCCAGCTCCCAGCCTGGCCCCAAACTCCATCACCCACTGAGCTCTCCTGGCTCACACCAACCACCTCCACTTCCCACTTTCTGAGCTCTTCCACGGACCAAAATTCCAGTTTGGGATTTTTTTTAATTTTTTTTTCCTTCTAGATGATTACTACGGGTGAATCCCTCCTCTGTCACCACCAGGAACTGGACCTGGAAACGGGAGACACAGCAAAGCCCCCCCTGTTCCTCCCAGGGATGGGAAGCTGCTGGGTGGGATTTCTTTGGGATTTAAGGACAGAGGTGGAACCACACATGGATTGTTTGGTCACTGTAAACTGAATTTCATCACTGGATCCATGTGAGAGCTCAGGGACCCCAAAGCCCTGACAGAGGGGTCCCTCTCCCAGCTCCCACCCCTGCCAGGAGCACCCACGGGTGCACGGAGGCCAAACCTGCTCCCCTTCCTCTTGGGGGGTTTTGTTGGGTCTGAGCTGGGTGGTTTGTGGCTTATCCCACCTTGAACTTCAGCAGCAAGAGGATGGAAAACCCTGGGGATCTTCCCCAGAAAGGATCAGGGGGAGCTGGGACCAGATCCCAACCCCCTGCATGCAAAGCAGGCTGGAGGAGGAATTTCATGGAGAGGACACACAAGGAAAAGCTTCAGGAAGCTCAAAGGATGGAGGAACCTGCCCAAGGGATGGAGGAAACCATCCAAGGGATGGAGGAAACCTGGACTAGGGATGGAGGAACCTGCCTGGTAAATCAAATGAGACTGGGGGAAAAGGAGACTTCAAAAAGGTAAAAAAAAAAATAAAAATAATGCAGGCAAAAAGGAGACTTAAAAAAGGTAAAAAAAAAACCCCAAAAAAACAACAAAAACAAACAAAAAAAAAAGACAGGCAAAAAGGAGACTTAAAAAAGGTAAAAAAGAAAAATCAAGCCCAGGAAAAAGTGAGAATAAAAAAGGTAATAAATAAATAATAAAAGAATAAATTAAAAAGGTAAAAAAGAAGAATCCCCACGCAAAAAGAATTAAAGAATAAGGTGAAAAAAAAATGCGACGGCCAAAACTGACAGTTAAAAAAAAAAAAAACCACAAAAAAACCCGGGTGAAAATGATAACTAAAAAAGGTGAAAAAAACCCAAACCAAACAGGTGGAAACCATAATAATACAAAACCAATAAAAAACCCAAACAGGTGAAACCCATAACAACCCAAAATTGGAACAACCCCAGCAGCCGAAAAGGAGAATTTTTTAAAAATTAAGGTTAAAAAAAAAAAAAAAAAGGCAAACCCCGAAAATCAACGAAAAAAGAGGGAAGGCTGAAGAATCCATTAGGCAATAATTAATTAATAAGGAAGCAGGGGGGGATGTTTTGGGCCAGCGGGGAGGCCCCACTCGCGGAGAAGGCATCGGGGGACGGGACCGGTACCGCAACGACCCGGAGCCGCCGGGTCCCGGCGGCTCCGGGTCGTTGCGGTACCGGTCCCGTCCCCGAAATGTGGGTTTGTAGCCGGGTTCTTACCTGTCGTGTGGTTCCGGACCCCCCTCGGCCACCGGGACCGCGGCCATGGCGGTACCGGGAGAGGAAGGAGCGGACGGGGCGGAGCCGTCGCGGGGCTCCCCGGGATTTGTAGTGCGGGGCTGGGGGGGGGCAGAGAGGGGTTCTGGGGGTCTGGGGGTGCTGTCTGGGGGAGATGGGTGCTGTGGGGTGAAGGTGGGGGGCGGTGGGTGCTGTTTGGGGGAAGATGGGGGCTGTGGAGGGCGATGGGGGCTGTGGGGTGAAGATGGGGGGTGCGGGGGGCAGACAGGGGCTGTGGGGGGGTGATGGGTGTCGTGGGGGGCAGAGAGGGGCTTCTTGGGGTCTATGGGTGCTGTCTGGGGGAGATGGGTGCTGTGGGGTGAAGGTGGGGGCGATGGGTGCTGTGGGGTGAAGATTGGGGGCTATGGGGGGCAATGGGTGCTGTTTGGGGGAGATGGGTGCTGTGGGGTGAAGGTGGGGGGCGTGGGGGCGATGGGTGCTGTTTGGGGGAAGATGGGTGCTGTGGGGGGCTATGGGTGCTGTGGGGAGGTGATGGGGGCTGTGGGGTGAAGACGGGGGGTGTGGGGGCAGACAGGGGCTTCTTGGGGTCTATGGGTGCTGTTTGGGGGAGATGGGTGCTGTGGGGTGAAGGTGGGGGATGTAGGGGGCGATGGGTGCTGTTTGGGGGAGATGGGTGCTATGGGGTAAAGGTGGGGGCTGTGGGGGTTAGATGGGGGCTGTGGGGGGGGGCTGATGGGTGTCGTGGGGGGCAGAGAGGCGCTTCTTGGGGTCTATGGGTGCTGTTTGGGGGCGATGGGTCCTGTGGGGGGAAAGATGGGGACTAGGGGGTCAGATGGGTGCTGCTGGGGGGAGATGGGTTTTGTGGGGGACATTTGTGGGTGCTGTTGGGGGAGATGGGTGCTGCTTGGAGCAGGTGGGGGCTGCTGGGGGGAGATGGGTGAAGACGGGGGAGGTTACGGATGCTGTGGGGTGAAGATGGGTGCTGTGGGGTGGGAATGGGGCTGTGGGGCAGAGGTGGGTCCATCCTGGGGCTGTGGGCATGGGTGGGTGCTGTGGGGGGGTAGGTGGGGGTCATGGGGTGGGTGCCATGAGCACGGGTGGGTGCTGTGGGGTATGGATGGGTGCTGTGGGGTGCAGGTGGGTGCTGTGGGGTATGGATGGGTGCTGTGGGGCTCTGCCTGGTGCTGTGGGGCAGCCACAGCACACAGCACCCCACAGCTCCCCCCTTGCTGCCAGCAGAGCCCGGGGGGCAGCAGGGATTTGGGTGGCCCTGGGTTTAGGTTTATGGTGCCACATGTTTGGGGGGGGGGTCCAGGGTGAGCCCCACTGCCTGGGGTCCCCATCACCCCCTCGGGGAGCTGAGGTTGTTGGAAAAGGCAGAGTGAAATCAGCTCTGGGGAGATGGGCCGAAATCTGCCTTGTTTGTTTTTTTTTTTTTTTTTTTTTTTGGGTTCAGTGCCAAAAAAAAAAAAAAAAAAAAAAAAAAAAAAAAAAAAAAAAAGACATTAGGAAGCAGCAGAGGATTTTTTCCCACGCGGGGGTGGCCCAGAGCTCCCCAGGGAGCAGAGGGTCCTGAGCTGGGGGTGGCTCCCAGGGCTGGGAGATGAAGGGTGCTGCTGATGGGTGGGGGCAGATTTAGGGGGATTTCAAGGGCCAGGGGGCTGGGAAAAGGGGTGGGTGGGGAGTGCTGAGCTTTGGGGTGGGGGATGCTTTGCTTTGGGGTGGGGGTGCTGAGCTTTAGGGTGAGTGTGCTGAGTTTTGGGGTGGGGGATGCTGAGCTTTGGGGTGGGGGGTGCTGAGTTTTGGGGTGGGGGTGCTGAGCTTTAGGATAGGTGTGCTGAGTTTTGGGGTGGGTGATGCTGAGCTTTAGGATGGGGGATGCTGAGCTTTAGGATGGGGGATGCTGAGCTTTGGGGTGGGGGATGCTTTGCTTTGGGGTGGGGGGTGCTGAGCTTTAGGATGGGTGTGCTGAGTTTTGGGGTGGGGGATGCTGAGCTTTGGGGTGAGGGGTGCTGAGTTTTGGGGTGGGTGTGCTGAGTTTTGGGGTGGGTGATGCTGAGCTTTAGGGTGGGGGATGCTGAGTTTTGGGGTGGGGGATGCTTTGCTTTGGGGTGGGGGATGCTGAGCTTTAGGATGGGTGTGCTGAGTTTTGGGGTGGGTGATGCTGAGCTTTAGGGTGGGGGTTGCTGAGCTTTAGGATGAGTGATGCTGAGTTTTGGGGTGGGTGATGCTGAGTTTTGGGGTGGGTGTCCTCACCCAGCAGCCCCAATTTTGGGGACACTGCTGGGCTGGAGACCACGAGCTCCTCCCATTCCAGGAGGATTCCTTGGCCACCAGCAGCCACCCAAAATCCAGTGGATCCCGAGGTCGAGTCCTCCCTCCAACTGAACGGCCAAATAACGATGGTAATAGTAAGAATAAAAAAATCAATAAACATTTATTTGATACAGCTGTTTTTAATACATACAGTACATCAGTTACCCCTCCGGGGCTGGGCGGGCAGAGCTGCTGTTACAGTACTCTCCAACTGAGGATTTGTCAATGATTAACAAAAAAAAAAAAAAAAAAAAAAAAAAGGAAAAAAAGAAAAAAAAAATCGTCACAAATCGGGAGTTTATTATAAGATAGTTTACTGTTAAAACAATTTCATTTTTTGCAAATAAACACTTTTTAATATATATATTTATATATTTATATATATGGTTACAAGTGATAAATTGAAAATTTTTTTTTCCTTTTTTTTAATTTTTTTTTTCCATTTTCTTGTTTTCTTGTGGTTTTTTTTTTTAATTATTATTATTATTATTATTAATTTTTTTTTTTCCCCCAAAATACACTTATGCACTAATAACTGGCATCGACGAGAAACATTGGGGTCTGCCATGGGGTGGGTGGCACCAGGAGAGAAAGAAAAGAACAAAACACTCCCAAAGTTCAGGTGGGGGCAGCTCCATGCAGCTGGACTCAGCCCTTGCTCCCTGCCTGGGGGGGGAGGGGGGTGACAGTACCTCCTTGGGGGTGACAATGCCACCCTGGGGGGGGGTGACAGTGCCCTTGTGCCACAGCTGACCCCACCAGCACACTGTATCCCTGGGGGGGGTCTCCTGCCCTGTGCTTGCAGCTTTTGGGGAGGTTTTTCCCCTTCCTTGGGGGGTGTCCTGGTCCCCAGGGTGCTGGAGCTGTCCTGCAGCCCCTGCCACGCTCTGAGCCCCCCCCCTTTGCTTCCTGTAAGGGACCCCCTGAGCTCTGAGTGGGGACAGAAGGGGACACCCCTGTCCCCAGCACCCCCAAACCCTTCCTGGGGCTGTGGGTCAGCATCCCCCACTGCTGGAGGGGACGACCCCATGGCTCAGGGCCCTGGACAGCACAGGGGGGGCAGGGGACAGGACTTGGGGGGCTGATCCCTGCCTGCCCTGGATTCCTGGTGCTGCTCCAGAGCCTTCCCTGGACAAGCAGGAGAGCAAAGGATGTCTCATGGAGAAGGGGAGGGTGGGAGAACAGAGTTCCATTTGGGTGAGGACTACTGGGGGGGGAAAAAAAAAAAAAAGCCCAAAAACCAACCCACCTTTTAAGGGAAAATAAAAAATCTCGAAGATTTTGCTTTTTCATTCAATTTCCCACTTGGCCAAGGGGCTCTGAGGAGCCTCCCCCAGCTCCAAGGGTGATGGGGACAAGCCCAGCACTGGGTCCCCACTGCCCACCCTGAGACCCCAGACCTTCCCCAGACCCCCCCCTCCTGGCCAAGCTGCTGCTCCAGGATATTCCTCCAGCAATTAATCACCGAGGGGCCAATTAATTGCGAGTCAGTGAGAACTGAGCCCAGTGCTGTCCCCGAGGGGAGCAGAGGGGTTTTACAACCTCCAGCCCAGCAGCTGGGACCACCCAGGGCCCGTTCCTCGGGCCAGAAGCTTTGCTGGTGGCTTTTTCCTGTGCTGGGAGAGGATTTGGGGACCCAGCAGCTCCCTCTGCAGACATTTCAGTGCCAAACCCCATGCCAGATCCCCAGCTCTGCCCACTGTCCCTGTCCCACCCATGCCCAACCCCCCTGAGAGCCACCCTGTGCCCCCCAAACATCGCCCAAGCACCTTGCAGGGGTCTGGGGGTCCCTCCTCACCCACCCTCCCAGCAGTTACTGCTTCATCCCAGGGGCACAGACCAGCTGGAACCATCCCTCCAGCTCAGCACAGCAAAATGCCACCCCCCCAGGACAGTGTCCCCATGTCCCCATCCTGACAGAGACCAAGCCTGCAGGTCCTACAGCTCTTCACCTCCTCTCCTTTCCCCGGGGTGGGGCTGGGGGGGGGTGTCAGGATTTAAAGAGGGGATGAAACCCAAGCTAATTAAGCTTTCTCACTAATTGCTTCGAAGCCTGGAGCACCCAGCAGAGCTCCAGAGGGTTCCTGCACCCTGCTGGGCTGTGCCGTGGTGGCATCCAGCTCCCAGGAGTCATGGACAGGGCACTGGATGCTCAGAGATGCCACCAGACCCCCCCCTGTCCCCTCCCCTCTGCCCTGTCCCTAATAACCTGCCAGCAGAGAAGGACATTAATTAATGAGCAGCTCCTGGGAGCAGGGAGCAATCCCCAGGCTGTGGTGGGGGCTGAAAAGCTGAGAGGGAAAGTGAGGGTTGAGGTTTTAATTGATTTAAATAAAAGCAAAAGCTCTCCTCCTCCCCCACCCCCTTCAACGCCACCTTCCTGGCTCTGTACAGGGCAAGGGGGGTGGAAAAAAAAAATCAAATTAAGGTTTTCTGTTCTCTTATTGAGAGAGAACTTGCCCCTTATCCCAAGGACCGAGGTAGCCTGGTTTTTGTCTGGAGTCAGACGTGTCCTGCTCCGGGGATGGATCTCTCCAGGCTGGAGCAAAGTGGTGGTGGTGCAGATGGAAGGAAAAGCCAAAAAAAGAGAACAAGGAATGGGCAGTGCCTTGTGCTGGGGGGCCCTGAATCCAAGCAAGACAGTCAGGAACCTGGGTGCACCTCGAGGAAGCCAGGACAGACCCCACAGCAGGTCCCAGCCCCCAGATGCCTGAAAGCAGGACCCATGATTGTCACTTGCTGCTGTCCCCCTGTCCCCGTCACACACCTCCTGCAGGACCCCAGTGCCATTCCTTCCCCTTGGGCAATCAGCACCTTTGGGATGAGGCAGGATGGGGACCTGGAATGAGCCCTGGGAGGGTCCCACACGGGTCAGGCAGCTCCAGCAGCTCACCCTGTCCCTGGCACTGCCCCCAGGACACGGCTGCTCCCATCACACCCCAACATTCCCACAACTTCCAGTGAATCCCTCCGACCTGACTCATCCTACAGCACCTCCCCTCTTCTCCCATCACCTTCCAGGGGTGCTCACACCTCCCGCAGCCACAATCCCCCCACGGCCACCACAATCCCTGCCCCAAACCTTTCCCTTCCTCTCCTCCCAAGCCCAAACCCCCCCACCCAGACCCCCCCCACAGGGTTCACTGCCAGACCCTGCCCGCTGGCTCAAACATCTTTGGAAGCACCATCCTGGGAGCAGGGATGGAGCAGGGGGGTGGGGGTTGGAGCCCATCAGAGGCACCGGGACAGGGGGGCATCCCCCCCCCCAGCAGGCAGCTGCAGAGAAGCCCCTTCCACGGCCCCCCCCACCCCCCCTATTGCACTTTTCTTTCACTCAAGAGTCCCCAGGTGGGCGCAGGGAGGCAGAAAGGGAGTGAGGGGCACAGGGAGGGTGGGATGTGGGATGGGGGGGGGGGTCCCGCCGGGCTGAGGGGTATGTACAGGGGCAGAGGGTGGGAAGGGTCCAGCTTGCTTGATCCTGTTTTGTTTTCCAGTGTGAAACAAGGTCGGTGACTTGTTTGAAGTGGTTAATTGGTATTTTCTGTCTTTTTTTTTTTTTTTTTCTTTTTTTTTTTTGTAAAAAGGGGGTGAGTGGGGGGAGACGGGGGAGGAGGGGCAGGGGGAAGGTGGGACAAAGGGGAACAGAAAACTGGGAGAGACACCCCCCCCCACCCCCCACCCTGTTACCCTGGGCTGTAAACGAATCCTTGCAGACAAGTCTCTGAGCTGCTCATTTCTCGGGCACCTTGCTGGCTCCTCCCTTCCTCTGGCTCGGGGCCTTGGGGACACGATCGTCCCCGCCAGGGCTCCCTCGGGAGCCTTCCCAGTGCTCGAGGGTTTTCTTATGATTAGTCTTTGCTGTCACGCCCTCTCTGCCCTTCGGGAACGTTTCTGGAAGCCTCTCCTTAGGTTTCCTCCCTCTTTTCTTCCCGTTTGTGCTTTTCTTTTTCTCCTCTTTGCTGGCAGAAAGCTGTTCCCTGCTTTTCTTTTTCCGGCTGGTCTCTGCCGAGGTTCGGAACCAGTTCTGCATTATGGGGTGACACTGGGGTTAGTGGCAGTCCCTGCATCACCTCACCAAGCCCAGACCACCCCACACCCTGCTGGCATCACCTCCCCGAGGACAAGAAACCAACCTGGGGGTGCTGAGGACCCAAAAGGGGGACAGGAAAGTGACCCTCAGGCTGTCCCAGCACTGCTGATGCTGCTGGCGATGGATGGATGGAGGGATTGATGGATGGAGGGATTGATGGATGGAGGGATGGATGGATGGAGCCCAAGGATGGATGGATGGAGCCCAAGGATGGATGTGCTGGAGCAGGGATAAGCCCCAAGCCTTTCCTTACCTCTGAGTGAGCCTTGATGATGTGGTACTTGACCCCACTCTCGGAGCTGAACTCCTTCTGGCACAGGAGGCAGCGGTACTTGCCCACCGAGTGATCCCCCTGCAAGACAGAGCATCCTCCAGAGCCAGAAACACCCCAGAGGGCTGGAGCCATCCCTCCCCCATCCCACCAAGAGAAGGTGATACTTCAACTTAGAAGCAACAGAAAATAAATGCTCATTTCCACAACAGCAGCTCGGCCGGGAGCTCGCAACAGCATCTTCTGCTCTGAATTTTGTGCCGTGGTGGTGGTGCTGACCCAGCAGCTCCACCAAAGCATCTGCAGGTCCCACCAGCTTGAGGAGGTCCCACCAGCTTGAGGAGGTCCCACCAGGGCAGTGAGCTGCAGGTTCTGCTGCCTCTGCAAGCCCAGCACTGGTTGTTCTGTTATCACCAGCACACTGTGTGTCCCCAGAGGGGCACCAGCTGCCCCGTTCCCTCCCTGCCAGCAAATCTCTGATCTCCTGGGACTGAAGCACCACCTAATTTGTGTCCAGCAGACTCACCTAATTTTCATTTTAAGCTGCCAAAGAGAGGCAGTGGCTGTGGGATTGCTGTTGGGATGAGTGATGTCCTGGCTGAGCAGCAGCTCACAGCACAGGGGAGATAACGTGCTCTCTACTGATGAGGGGTTTATGGATGAGTCCCTCGTGGCAATATATATATATATGTGCTCCCTGGGAATTTCTCCATCGTGGGCTCTGTGATGGAAAAAACCTGGAGCTGGACAGGTCTTCCATTTTAGGGAGAGGCAGGACACAGGCAGCCCTGGCCCCGCTTCAGAAATACTCCAACAAAAACCACCTCAGTGCCTCAATCCCCCGTGGAGAATGGAGAATCCTCTGCTCTCAGTGGGGCCTGATGCATTCCAAACCCATCCTGTGGGGTTTTACAGCAGAAAACACAGCCCAGCTCCAGAGGGGCTGTGATTTACCCCAAATTTGGTAATTTGGTGCACGTATCCATTGCCAAAATAAATCCACTGCAAGGGGGAAGAGTCCTGCTGACAGGAGGCAGCAAACTCCCCCTGTGCTGACCCCGAACACCCAGCCCCAGCTGCACTGGACTTGCCAGATCTGGGGGGTTCAGCTCTGAAGTTAAAAAAAAATCCTTGTGCAAACGCCTGGCTGCTTTCTGTGCACAGAACCAGCCCCAGAACAGCTCCATTTTCTCTGGGAAAGTGTTTGCTGGGGGGCTGCCCAGTGCTTCAGCCTTACAAAGGGACTGCCTTGCTCTCCTGTGTTTGCACTTTTATCCTGCAGCAACCCAGCTTCTCCTGCCGGATCTCTGCAGCCCATTTGCTAAATGATCTCATTAGGGGCTGAAGTTCCAGCAGGATTTGGAGGAGTGCAGGAGTTTGTGTTTTTAATAACCACGGGGTCTGTACTGGAGCTGCCTCCTGGAAGCTGGATTCAATGGAAGCTGCAGCTGGAAGTGTTTCAGGGTATAAAGCTTTACCAGCTCTTCCTCAGCTCCAGTTGGAGGGACCTACACTGAGCTCCCAATCCCTCCCCCGTGGTGTCTGCAGGACACCAGAGCTCACTGCAGCCAGCAGGCTTGCTGGGCACTGGTCTCAGCACAGACCAAACCCTTCTCCCAGCCTCAGCTCTATCCCCAGGAGGTATCACACCAACACACCTCTGGCTGGGCTTCCAGAGCCCCTGCAGGGCTGCCCAAATCAATGGAGAAAGACTCCAGATTCCCACCTGGCTGGAGAACTGTTCAGCTTTCAATGCCCAGCTCCTGGCTCCGAGGTGGCTGTGTGGGAGGTGCTGGCCAGGCTGGGTGGCCAAGGGCTTGTGGCCAACTTGGGGGCTACAGGAGTCGAGCTGGGCAGGGGCTGGTGCAGGATGGGGGTGCCAAGGGGGGAGGATGCAAGGCAGGGGAGCTCAGTCCCCTGACACCTCTGGTGTGCTGGAGGTCTGAGCACTGGGGTGAGATGGTTCTGTTGCAGACCTCTCTTCCAAAGCTGGGCTGGAAGCAAAATCCCATCACATCCCCCCAGCTCAGGCCTCTCCACCTTCACCTGCCCCTGGCTGTGGGTTTGATCCTGACCAGGAGGTCAGTGCTGAGGGTGAGTGTCTGGTCTGGGACTGCGTGACAAGGGGCTGAGAAGCTACAACTCCACGGGCAGCACAGCTCAACCAGCACAACAATTTCAACCTGTGCCATTATCCCTTGGCCTGCTGCCTCCCAATCATCCAAAGGGAGAAAACCTTGGGCTGAAAACCTTGGGCTGAAGCTGTGCCCAGAGGCACCTACCTTGTTGCAGTTGGCCAGGTGAGCTTTCAGCCCCGAGACACTGGAGTAGATGGCTTCACAGCACTGTGGGAAGAAAGCAAGAAGAGTTGGCCACAACAACCCCCCCTTGGTCTCTGTGCCTTCCTCCCTGCTGGGGCCAGGAGGCTGCTGTGCCAGCAAGGTCCAGGCTGAGCAGCTTGAGGTTAATGCAGAGGGCTCTGGTCACACGTTTCCTATTAGTGCTAATGGGAGTCATGTGGCCACAGCCCTCTGACACGGGTTGAAAAATGGTCTCCCCTAAATGTCTCTGTGGCAAAGGGACGTTTGTGAGCAGTCAGGAGGTCCTGCTGGGCTACAGGAGTTCCTGGAGCCACAGCAGATGTTTCATGGAGAAGAGAAATCACCCAGGCAGCAGCATGACCAGTTTCTGAGCAACCTCTTTTCAGAAGTGGCTGTGTATGACATTAATTAGCCAGTGTGTCTCCCCCAGCCCTCTGGTACCAGCCCTGCTCCAAACTCCCATTAGCCAGGCTTCCTTTCACATGATAAATCAATGACCCAGCACCAGGGTGGAGTTCACCTCCAGCCCAAGCTGCCTTTCACAGCAAGATGAAGCACATGCACCGTGCCCCCGAGGTCTCTGCCTGTCCCAGGGTGTAAAAACATGGAGGGGTTTGCCTTGGGAAAAGCAAGTTCTCTGCATAAAAAAATAAAAAGGTTCTTGAGCACCCTGTGCCCATCCGGATCCTGGGAGCTCCAGAGCCCAAACTGGGAAATGCTGAACCACCAGCCCAAGGGGAACTGGGGAGAAGGTGGCCTTGTCCCCAAGCATCAAGAGCATCAGGGGGTCCCAAAGGTGGGACAGACCTTAACCAGGCACGGCAGCAACACCAGGGACAGGAGGTGAAACAGGGGTCTGAGCATCAGTGCCCAACAAGAGCCTGGCTTTGGTGGGTTTCTGCCCCAAACCTCCCCTCTGCTCCCAGCCAGCCTGGAGAAGAACTCGGAAGGTTCTTACATTGTTGGGACAGTTGATGTGGCCTTTCTCCTTCACTTCATTCTTCCAGTTTTCCAGCAGCCTCGGATTAAGCTTTGGAAGCCCCGGCCGGGTGTAATTGAGCTGCAAACAATAGAAGATGATTAGCAGAGCAGCACACACCAGTCTGGTCCTTGGTGGAGTCCTTGCTCTTCACATGGGTTTTGTCCCCCCTGGGAGAAGCAAATCAGGGATGAAAACTAGTTGAGAAGCTTTCCCTGGAGATGTCATCTCCCCCCAGGCATGGCACAGCAGTGGGGTGGCTCTGCCTGCTGCTAGGACACCTCTGGCCACACTTCCCCTTCCCCACAAAATCCCTCCCCATGACAATAAGAACCCCCAAGTCTGATTCATTTTACCTTGGGTCTCAGAATTTTGGTTCCTGCCTTGCTGGGTTTCCTTATTTTTTATTTTAATGCAGTTTAAAAGGAGAGCAGGGCTGAGGGGTGGCCTCGGGCTGGAGCTGGGCTGGACCCTCAGCACCACAACCACCTCCATGGGGGGCTGGCAAATGGGAGAGGGGAAACTCCTGGGTCCAGGAACGGGCATTTTTGGTGCAGTGTGTTGGTGTGTCCTTTCTGCTGTGTTTCATAACCAGGAGAATAAACAACCCTGCACACTGGGCAGAGGGGATGGATGCCAAGAGCCTCCACGGCTGCCTTCCACCCATGAACGGGCACAACCCCTCCAACAATGAAAGGCCCTTGTGTCTCTGCCTCTCCTTCTGGCAGGGCTGCTCTTCCCAAGTGCTTTTAATTACTGCTTTATTAGCCACTTTGAGGTTTAGCATCGGGGACCAGCTTCCCCAACTCCATTTCTGCATGTTCAGCACAAGCAAAGGAGGCTGTGGCATCCTTCTGCCTCGCTGCTCCTCACCCAACCAGCTTGGATGGGGGCTGGGGGTGTTGCTTGGGTCCCAAACCTGCCCCGAGCAGGAGCAGGTCCCAGACTTGCCCTGAATGAGCTCACACGTGGCACCCCAACACGTGAAGCTCTTTGTGGGCACCCCTGAGCATGGGGCATGGCTGGAGGGAGGTGTCTGTGGGACACAAGGTGCTTGCAGGGAGCTCCAAACCCAGGTCCTGTTTTCAAAATGTGCCCCCCAGGACCTGGAGCTCCTGGTTCCAGCATGGCAGGGAGGCTCCAGCTGGATGGATTTCTTCTCCAGCTGTGACTTTTTCCCTGATAAAGCTGTGAATTTGCCTTTGGCCAGCTCCCCTGAACAGGCTTATCCCAACCCAGCCCCCAAAGCCGAGCTGCCACCCGAGGGCTGGGGATGTGGAGGGCTCAGAAACTGCTTTTTTCCACCCAAATTTAAGTGACCCACGAGCCCCTGTGGCAAGGCACGGCCGGAGAAGGAGGAAGCCTGGGAAGAGCTGGGCTCAGCACGATGGGAAAAGGATCTTTTGAAACGATGCTATAAATGCTGCTGAGGATGGATGTGGAAAAATCCCCTGAGCTCCAGCCCTCTGCTCTTCTCCCATGCTCGGAGGCTGGGGGAGATGCCAGCAGAGCTCTCTGAAGCCCTGGGATGGTGCATCTACCACCAGCTCAGTCCCCTGCCCGGGGAAGGCAATGCCACCTCCAGGGGAGAACACAAGAGTCCCTTTTTGTCATGGATACTGAGAGCCAGGATGCTAAATGGCCTCCTTAATTAAAACCCAATCAATCCCATGAATGAGCAAACATGAACGGTAACCACACACAGCCCCAGCAACAACCTCTCCCTCCGTGTGATCCCCGGGGAAGAGAGGAGGGGGGGATGTTCAGAGATGTGGACTCTGCTGCTTGGAGAGGAGCCCCCTCCCCTCTCTCCTCCAGCAGCCCTGCACAATAACATCCAAATCCCATGTCTTCCCAGGGCGCTGCGGTTCTGGGAATGTCAAAGTCATCTTTATGTCTCTATTAAGAGGCAGCCCCAGGCATGGAATATTTTCTTCCTTTTTTTTTTTTTTCTTTCTTTTTTTTTTTTTTTTCCTTTCTTTCTTTTTCCATTTATTTTCCTCAAACAGCCTGTAAGTGAAAATCTTCATGGCCAAATCATTAAAAGGACTTACAACGGGTTTTGGCCGCAGCCCATCTCTTCTGAACAGTCAAAGGATGCTGGGGTGGGAAGGCTTATTTTCTTTGACTGACTGCTTTTATTTAATTGACTTTCATATTTCAACCCTCTCTGCTCCCTAGACAGCTCTCCCCTTCCCCAAAATACATCACAGTAAATGAGAACCAGGCAGGCTGCCTCAGCCCTGGCCAAAAAGCTCCCCTGGAAGTGGTGCCGAGGTCCCCACAGAACCCGGGGATGCTGCAGGCCAGGGGGGCAAAGCTAAAACACACCTGGGAAAGGGGGGGTCCCATGGATGGCTCCGGGTGGTTGGGTCACACCACACCAGTGCTGTGACCAAGGATTTGTCCTTGCTGAGCTCTGGGCCAGCAGCTGGAAGTGGGATCTGGTTTGGCCCATCAGTGACACGAGTCCACAGGGCTCAGCCTGGCTCCTGCCTGGATCACAGAGCCATTGTTTTGGGGGACAAACCCGAGCCAAGCTCTGCTGCTCTGGAATTCATCCTGCTTCCAGGATGGGTTTTTTCTTAAAATCTCAAGCCTGGTGGTGACTTGTCCCCTTTAGCTTCAAAACTGGCCCAGGGCAGCCCTTTGCTCGAGGGGGATCTGCAGCCTACGTGGCTGCCCCCCACCCTGCAGCAACACCCAGACCCCCACCCAGCTGTGGGGAGGCAAATGGGGTGCCCTTGCACACCCCAGAGAAGTTCTGCAGCCTCCCAAGGGAGCTGCCTGGGCTGCAGGAGCTGGTGGCACCTTGACACTTGGAGGAAATCATCCCACCATGAAGCTGGGGCCTTGCCATGCTGCCTTCTCCTCTCTCACCTCCTGGATGCCTCTTCCCTCTGCTCCAGGAGGTTTTTTCCTCTCAATCCAGCCTCCAAAATGGGTGAGGGCTTCCCCTCCAGCTTCCAGAGCCCACCACTGCCCGTCCCCACCACTGAGCTGGGACCTCTTGCTCCTTCTGCTCCTTCTTCATCCAACTCCTCCTGGGCAGGCAACGGCCCCGGTGAGGGCCAGAGGGGAGTTGGAGGATCAGCATCATCTTCACGGAGCTTCTAGAAAGGTTTTTTTCTTTGTTTTGTTTTGTTCTTTTTTTCCCAGAAAAGCAGCAGGGGGGTGCCCTTCCCCATCTGACATCCCCAGCAAGCGGCCGTTGTGAAACACCCCATCTGTTTCAGCTTATCCCAGAGGCAAATAAAGATCCGAGCAAGAAAATCAGGCTCCAGTGTATATTTAGAACTGCTGGATCTGGTTAGTGAGGGATGGAGGCAGCACAGGCCCTGGGATGGAGCAGCAATCCTTTATTCTAATGCCATTGCTTTGGTGCGAAGGAATCCGGCCTCTCGGGGGAAGGCAAATTCATCCCACCACGGCCACCAACAGGATCCAAACCCAACGGGCCCTCTCCCCAGTTGGGACTGGTTGCCACATGGCCACGAGGCCAGGTCATGGGCTGCATGCAGCAGGGCTGTCCCTGCTGGGGGGCTGCAAAGCCCTGGATCCCGTCGGTTTGCCTGCCCCTGGGCTTTGCTGCCTGGAAAAGGGATGGAGAGGAGGGGTGGCTTTCTCCATCGGCTCCTTTGGAATCCATGTTGGCTGCTGGGATGGTGGTGGGTTAACTGGAGAGCTTGGGGATGGAGTAAGTCCAGGTGCATCCAGCTCTCAGTAGTTACAGACAGGAGGTGGCAAGTGTTCCGTCCCTCCAAAATCCCCAAATTTTGCTGAGATGGTGTAGAAACAGTTGGAATCTGGCACCAATCCCTGGAACCTCACCTCTCTCCAGGTCCAAGCCAGTGAGGGGTTCTGTGGGCCCAGCAGCATACACTGAAGGCTTGATCTGGACCATGGGAAGAAGAGGAGATGGCGTGGAGGTTCTTCTGGGAACCATCAGCCCTGCTCATGGTTCAGTGGTGTTTGTCTTTCTGCTGCTCTGGTGGCTCATCCCCTCCCTTGGTGCTGATAGGTTTGTTGTTTTTTTTTTTTTCCACACCCTAAACTGAAGCAATTTGTAACCCTGGAGCAGTCCTGAGGCTGCAGGAAGTGTGCTGAGGTCAGCAAGCTCTCACCAGGGCAGAACCTGCCTCCCACCTCCTGCCAGCATCACTCCTCGAGAAAAAATCTGTCATAGCCTAAACAGATTCTGAGTTAGAGTGTTGCCAGGGGAACATGACAGTCACTGCAAGACTCTCCCCCAGGCACACTCACAGCTCCCAACCCTGACCTCCTCTGAAATCCATCTGCACAAGAAAGCAGCACGAGGTCCCCATCCTCCAGGCCAAGAAACTTGTTTTGTCACCTGGGAGCTGGTCCAGCTCCCTCCTTGCTCCTCTTAGAGGCAAACCTGCTGCCACCAACCTCCCAACAATTCTTTTTGTTTTGTTTTTTTTTTTTCCAGCACTGGGATGGGGCTCAAATTCAACTTTAAAACTTCAACTTAAACAATTAGGCTCTGAACACAAGAAACATCTCATAAAAAACAACCCCGCTGCCACAAGCAGCATTTCATGGTGCAATTATGCCAGCAGCCAAGACCTTTATGATGCCTTTGTAAGTCAGTTTGCAGACAGGCCCCTTGTCCAGGCCTGGGACTTCTGGCTGCTCCCTCAATTCAAGCAGAAAACACCCAAAGTCAAGAGCAAGGGGAATAATTTAAGGAGGAAAATGAGGAATGGAAGCGTTGAGGCTGGGAAGGGGCAGAGGAGAGCACTGTACCTCTCCTCCCACAGGATTTGAAATGAAACAGCTACTCTGAGCTTGATTTTTTGACATTATAAATGCATTGCAGCTGAAGTAATCAAGAAACCAATGACAACACCTATCACCAGGGAAATAAAAGGTTTTCCAACAGATTTGGCCCTAAAACTTACAGCTCTGCTCCAAGCCAGACAGCAGCACCGTGGCTGGAGCCCCCCCTGCACTGGGAACCTCACTGGGATGCCAGAAGAAAATGCCAGTTTGGTTTTGTGGTGGTTTTTCACCTGCATTGTTTACAGTCCAGAAAGAACACTCCTGGAGGGAATTTCAGCTTGGGGACATTTGCAGAAATCACCTCCTCCCACAGCCAGGAGGGATGTCTGCTTTAACTTGTTACTCTGATGTCTCCACAAAGCTCAAAACCTCTGGAAAAACATCTCCCAGAAATTAATGAAGAGCCAGACAAGGGAGAAAATTCCACCTGGGGCATCTTTGCTCTCTGACAGGGCAGGAGAGATGATTTCAGATCCCACCTCCACTCTCTCCACGTGCTCCTCTTGGCTGCCAACCTCTGTTTCACCACTGACCACGGACCAGAACCACCTCCCTCCCACACCATTCTCTGGGTTGGACTCTGATCCCTCTGCTGCCCACAAAGCATCACCTTTTGTTTCATCTAGATTTAAGTCCTGGCAGTGGAAAGGGTAAAGCTGCCAGGCTTGCTCAAAGCCTGGGGCTCAGCCTGTGCTGGGTGGGCTCTCTAGCACTAAATTTCCCACCCCAACTAATTGATGTCATGCTCAGAAAACGAGATACCACGAGCCCTCAGCCCTCAGGCATCCCGGGAGCTCCTGGTGCAAACCAAAAAGAAGAAAAAAAGGAGAAATAAAGCCCTCTCACCCGCTTGGTTTCAGGCACCAGGTCATCCTTCATCCTTCTCTTGGTCCAGTCCCTGGCCAGCTCATCCTCTGCTATCTCCTGCAGGTGGAACACAGCAACCTGGGCCGACGTCCGACGGATGCGGCCGCTCGGGGTCCTCTCAAAATCTTCCATGGGGATGGGCTCAGACTTCACCTCAGGCTCCTCTGGAGGCTGCAACAGAGATAGAGTCAGAGTCAGGCAGGGGTGAAGAACTGAGCTCTCCAGCTCCAGGATGGGGTTTGGGGTCCTCTCAAAATCTTCTGTGGGGGTGAGCTCTGGATTCACCTCGGGCTCCTCCGAGAGTCAGGGCAGGGGTGAAGCACTGAGCTCTGCAGCTCCAGGATGGGGTCTGGGGGGCTGCAGAGACAGCAGTGAATTTGGGGACAAAGCTTCCCCAGCCCAGTGGACAGCCATGGGGGGGGCTCATGTGTCCTTTTGCTCCCCCACGTGTATCAATGTCTCTGTTTATCAGAGTTAGGGAGTTATTAGTGAGGGATGCACTGCCAGGAGGGATCAACAGCACAGAAAAAGGATGGATTCTGCCACCCCAGCTGGCTTGCTGGGGTTTTCTTTTCACCCTGCAGAGCATGGATCCAGGCTGGGTTGAAGCACAGCCCCAGAGGCACCAGGAAAGGGGAACCCTGCCAACCATTCCACCCCTATCAACCTGGCTCCCCACTTTTCCCAAGGACACCCCCGACACAACACAACACACACGTGGGGTGCTGTGAGGGAGAAAAAACAACCAAAAAACACCAGTTCAACGTCTGCACCTGCCTTGCCTGGCCCAGCCTTGCCCAGCTCTGTCCTGTCCACAGGCTCTGCAGATCTGCAGTCAGCCCCGGGGGGGTCTGTCCCCTCTCCTTGGGCTGTGGAGGTGTCCGGAGGGCTGACCGAGGCCACGTGTTCTGACCGCACGTGGTAGTCGTGGCCAGCCTTGGATTTGTACTTCTTGCCACAGTGGGGACAGCTGAAGACAGGCTTGTCACCCTCAGCCAGCTGCTTCCCACACCGCTTCTGGTGGTACTGGTAGCCCATCAGGCTGGAGAAGTTGGCCACACATCCCTGTGGAGATAGAGGGGAGGGTTAGGGGCAGGGCTGGGGCTTTGTGTGCTGGGGTCGAAGTGGTTGGGGTCCCATCACTCCAGGTCCCACAGATCCTCCCCACATGGCATGGAGACTCACTCCTTCCACCTTTCCACAGAAGGAGAAGCAGGAATGGTGCCCATACCTCATTGGGGCATTTCAGTTTTCCCATCTGCTTCAGCACCTTCCGCAGCCTTTCCCGCTCCTCCTGCTCCCCAAGCCCAGTGGTTTCCACAGGAACAGGCTGGAAGTGACAGAAGTGACAGTGTCAACCATTTGCTCACGTCCTCTGTGCCAGGAGTGAGTGCTAAAACCTCTGCCTTGCTGCCCTGGGCTGGAGGAACCTCTCCTTAGCAGAGCTGAGTCTCCCACTGCTTTTACTGCTGTTTGCTGTGATGGGCCAGGTCTGCTCCTGCCTTTCCTGGGGCTGCACCCAAAGGGCAGCTGGGAGAGCCAGGAGCAGTTCCTGCATGGATCAGTCAAACCAAGAGGCAGGAGATAAATGCACAGGTAAAAGCCAAGACACAACCAGTAAGCACAGGACAGGAGAAATGTGGTTGTGCCCCACCCTGGTATCTCGGGGATGCCCACAACCAGAATTATAACAACTCCACCTAAATTGCTGCCCGAGAGATTTTAGTCATGATAAAAGTTGTGGCTCCTTTTCACACACATGGTGGGGAGGTGAAGATTGGATTTTGAGATCTGTGCAAGGCCTGAGGCCAGCTGACTGCCCACAGCTTCATCTTCTGCATCAAGAAACAAGCCAAGAGCAGCCCAGCCCCCTTACCTTGCTGACGTGCTCAGCCATGGTGTGGTAATTCAGCCCAGCTTTGGACTTGAACTGCTTTTTGCAGTGCTGACACTTCAAGGCATCCTGCAGCTGAAGGAATCAGAATTAAGTCACCACAGAGGCCACGCACCAGTCTGTTCTCCAGACTGATGGGCTGCTGCCCACCAATAAAGCCCAGGGGTTGCTGCAGCAGGACCCAGTGTCCCCGTCCCCTATCCCAATCCCAGTCAGCAGATCTGAGTTCTTTTTTCTGTTGTCTAGGATACTGTTACCAAACCCACACATGCCCCAGTTTTTGGAAAACTTTCCATTTCGGATGTAGACTTAAAGCCCCAGTGCCTGGAAACATCTGGACCTGGTGTCTTGGTCTTCCTGTTAAAGGTTTAGGGAAGAGAAGCAGCTTTGATCTACCAATCTGTTTGTGGCCTGTGCTCTGCAGCCCTGTTAGCTCTGACAGATCCTGGCATACAGCACACACTTTCTGGGGGCCTGGGCTGTTTGAAATTAAGGCACTGCTGGACATGATCAGAGCAGAGTATTTCCTGGCTCCCACCACTCTGCTGTGTGACCTGATGTGGCCTCCTGAGTGACAAGGGGGATGCATTAAATCCACCAGGGGAACTTGCAAAGCCACTAAGCAGATCATGACCCTTGCTGGGGCAGGTACTAGAATTTATTGACTCAGGAGGTGAAGACTCCAGGCAGCAAGACACAGGTTGTCTCCAGAGGGAGCCAATGCCTGGATGGCTCTGGCCATTCCTGCTCTTCCTGCCTGCCTGATGCTCCAGGTTCACCACTTCCCCTTCAAGACTGAACTAGAAGCTGGAGAGGAATGAAGATGGAGCTGCAAATCCCTCCTCATCCTGGAGTTCTGGGAAAATGGAGAATAAACTCACTGCAGCCAGCTGGGAATGGCTCACTTGTACCTGTGCTCCCCTCAGTTCATCTTGGTGCAGACCCAAGCACTTGATCCTAACAAGGTGGATGCTAAGAGCTCCTTGACTTGTGGATGCCAATTCCAGCTAATCTGGGGTTCATTCTTCCAGTCAAGAACATGCCACTGGGCCATTTCTAGCAAGGAAAACAGTCCTGGCTGCTCCAGCAGAGCCACACTCAGCACGTTGGAGCCTGCCTGGCCCGGGAGATGCTCCAAAGCACAGGAGATGGCCCAGGTCCCCACTGCACCAAAGCCAGTGGGACGTCAGAGGAGGCAGGGTTCTGCCTGGCATTGATGTACTCATGGTTTGAAAGGGAGAGCAGCCTCCCACTGCTGGGTAAATACTGAGCCTGAGGAGGCATTCACAGAAAATAAATGTGGAATCAAAGCTGAGCCACAGATTTTCCAAGCGGGAGGCATCGATCCCACGTTGGATTTCTGTGGCTCTGCCCCGTGCCAGGTGAGGGATGGAGATGTAATCCTCTGCTCTGATGGATGGTGGCTGAGAGACGATTTTTCTCTGCACTGTTGCTGAACTCCTGTGTCTTGACAGCTTGGCTGAGCACATCCCAGCTCGGTGTCTCCCCAGGACGTGCTCTCATTCAACCACAATTTATCTGGCCTGACGCGAGGCATGGGGCACAGCGAGATCCCACAGCCAGCACTCTGGAGGAGGCCCCATTAGAGACAACCCCAACAATCTCTTCAGCCTTTAAACTATTTGTTTAGCTACTAGAAATATCCAGCTCTGCTGGAGACACTGGGACAAGGGGCCCAGCCCACAAAGGGATTTGGAATAGCTGAGAATTGGGTGTCCAAACCCCTCTGAATCGATGCGAGGCAGCCAGCTCTCTGAAGAGGATGAGCAAATGCTCTATCAAACACAGCCCAGGACTGGTTTTAGGAGCACCGAGTTGTACTTGTGAGTGGTACACGTACATTTCCATTCCCCTCCAAACCCCAGAGGTGTAGGATTGAACAAAGCAAGTCCTTACTTTCTGGCAGACGTCCATGTGCTTTTTCAGCCCCACCACAGTTTTCCGGGTAATAACGCTGCAGGTTGGACAGGCAACTTCTCCCTTCTCACTGATCTCCCTCTGCCACTGGTCCTCAGGGTTTGCTGGGGAGGGAGAGGAGAAATGTAGCAGAACCTGCCCCAGGGACCACAGCCTGTCCCAGGGACCACAGCCTGTCCCAGGGACCACAGCCTGCCCAGGCTGCTCAGCAGAGGACAGGGCTGTTGTCAGCCTTGCTTTGCTACCTTGCCAATCACTGGATTGGGAAACATTCCTGATGTTGGAAAAAAAAAAAAAGAGAAATACTCTCTCAGGCATAGCCCAAGCCTAGCACAAACCATGCAGGCACCTGCAGCTCTGCCTGAGCTTTGCTTGAACAAACTGGGCTACTTTATGAGAAGTTACCTGACCCGCTGGCATTTACTGGGAAAAGGAGACTTGCCTTTCCAGCCCCCCTGGTATCCTGCATCCCAGAGGTTAAACCATGATGATGCCCTCAGCCACCTCATCTTGCCCTGTGTGGGATAACTGCCCTCTGCCAAACCAAACAATTAATAGGAGTGAAACAAAGGTGAGTGTCCCAGCTCCATCCGGACGTGTGCCTGGAAAGCTTCCCTGGCACTCCTCTTCCCAGCAGACAACAGGCAGCCAGGGGAGTGCTGGCTTCCAGGCCTCTGTTTATTTGAATGGCTATGACTGGCTTAAAAAACACCCAAAATAAAGAGGTATGTGGGGCCAAAAGCTGCTCCCAGGTCAGGTTCACACCGTGTTCTCAGCAGAACAGTGCTGGGATTCCAGCAAGGGAAGCCCGGTCTGAATAAAATCCACCAAGTCTGTTTATTTGGATGCTTTTGCAGAGCTGTGAGATCAGAGAAGGGTTTATTTGAATTTTGAGTTGGTGCAAGGCATTGCAGCTGTGTTTATCTCACACATCCTGCCTTCCTCCTGCTGTCAGAGCTCCCAGGGAAAGGCAGCAACCTGCTGCACCTCGGAGAGGACATCATCCTCATCATCATGCCCAGAGTTACACACTGGCATCATTCATGATGTCAGAAAAATGCCATCATCCCAGCTGCTGCCCCAAACTGTGGTCACACCAAGGCCAGGTGGAACCAGGATTTGGCTGCCAACTCCCAACACTTGCAGCAGTCTGTCCTGGCAGTGAAGGGAATGGAGAGGAACCCTTTGGGGATGTTATTTGTGGCTGCAGCAGTATTTTAAGTCGGTGGCTGTTTGCTCATCTGTGCCACACCTTGCAAGGGCAGGAGCTGCATGCTCCTACTCCTGATTTTGTGCTGCTTCTGCTCAAAAACTCACCCAGCAAGCTGCCTGCTGGGCCAGGAGGGTTGCAAGGACCACTGGCTGGGGGTGAAGGTGGGGACTTGGAGCCATGGGACTGAGCAGCTTGCCTGTGTTCACCTCCACCAGCCTCACCTGCTGGTAGATGCACAGCTGTCTCCTTCTTCACACCAGCTCCTGAAGGTTTCTTTTTCAGCTCCTCCATGTTGGTGTTCCCCTCTAACTTCTTAGCTCGATGGGCTTTTGCCTTGTCCTCTGCTTTGACAAGACCTGTAAAAGGATTTTTATTCAGAACTTGCTTTAAGACCCTCAGACCAACTCACACTTAGCAGATAAATAATCTCTACCTCTACCCCAGGGAAACTGGGCTGGCTGTAGGTCTGCCAAGGCTGCCATGTGTAGGACCATGCCCATAATTATGACAAGCACTACCAGAACAGCTCATGGTGGTTTATGAACAGAGTAATTTCCTCCAAACCAGGCAGTTTTTGAACTGTGGAAACACCATGGCAAAGCAAGGTGGGATGTTGCTGGCAAGGAAGCTTCTGGGGAAGGCTGGGGAGGAGGCGAAAGGGAATTCTGCAAGAAACTCAAAGAGGGAATTGGAAGAGCAAATTCAGGATGTTCTTGCTGGTCCTCCTGCATTCAAAAGGCTAACTGTTTACACCAAGGAACTGCTTGGGAAACTGGACAACTTTTGGGATCCCAGGCAGCATATCCCACCTCTCCTGGTCCTGCTGGGTGATGGCTGAGGGGCTGCTGGCACCATGGTCTTTGGGCAGCAAACTGTCACATCAAACCCAAGAGATGTCCTGGCAAGGTCCTGCCTTATCTCACCCTCCACAGGAGGCAGTGGGTCATGCAGGGGATCAGTTTATTCTTGAGGCTATGGCACTGCCTCTGTGGGGAGCCTAAGGGAAACAACCCCAGGAGCCAAGAAATGGCAGAGCCCACATCCAGCCAGCTCTTGAGCAAGTGTTTCATTCCTTCAAAGCCATCAGTGCCTCTCCTCTGAGTGCCTCTTTTACTGGAAGATGCTGCCTCCTGCAGTGCAGGAACACTTCCTTTTTATTTCCCTTTTTATTTCCAGCCCAAAGGCAGCTGCTGTCATGCCCAGGATGTTCTAGGTTTCCTCCTTCCTTTGTACCCATCCGGGTGTATTTATGGAGCAGAACCACACCACAGTCCCACTTCTCTTGCTTTGCCAGGCTGCAGCAGCCAATTTCTAAGCCTCCTCTCAGAAAACCTCCCAGTAGCACATCTCTTCCCCCACAGATTCATTTTGGTGACTGTGGGCGACCAGCACTGGAGAGAGTGTCTGAGGGATGGATGTGTCACTCAGCTCTTCCACCCAGCAGAAACCCTTCTTGGTGTCACTGGAGACACTGGGCAAGCCCAGGAGGGTTGGACAATGAGGAGATGATGTTTCCCATCTCTCACTTGTGTCAGCATCTTGTGTTACAGCTGGACATACCCAGATCCTTTCTCCCCTGCCCTCATTTCCCAGCAGAGCAGGCAGGGTTGTTACCAGTGCCAGCTCCTGCCTTTCATTCCCTTCACAACCCTCCCATGGGCACCAGCACCATATCCCCAGGCTCCAGGTGGCTGTTCTGAGAGGGCTGTTGGGGAAAGGGCTTCCCTGTAACACCCCAGGGAGAAGCCCCAAGCTTCCAGCTGACCCTGTCTCACCTTTCAGTCCAAACGTCCCCGAGATGGACGGCTGCTCCCCCGTAAATTTCTTAGGAGTTTTCTGTTTCCTTCCTAACTCAAAAGAGAGAAACAGAGAGAGAGATTTGGTCAAATAACTGTACTGCCAGGGCCCTTCAGCAGGCCTGGTGGTCACCTGGAGGGAGGCTTTTACCCCCAGCACATTTAGGGCTATTGAATGAAGCAGCCTGCCCACCAAACAGCAGCAGGACACTGCTTCCCACCCCACAAAACCAGGAGAAATAATGCTACCCCAGGCTAGCTCAAATACTGGAAGCTGTGGCTCTCTCTAGTTCCAAAAGCCACGTGGTTTCCACAGCCTCAGCAGCTCAGGTGGCTGGGGGTGGCTCCCATGCCACGATGGGGACAACCACAGCTCTGCCTGCCAGCCCTGCAGTGATAACAGAGGGAGCCAGCCCCCTCACCCTCTCCCTGTGCTTAAGGAAAACACATTTCCCAGATACACCCTGGATGAAACTGCTACACTCAGTGAGAACAGGGGCTGACCCAGCAGCTTGCTGTGCTGTGGGGATCCCCAGCCCTGGAGGTCCTACAGAAACACCTCTACCACACTGCATCCCAGCTTAAACCCTCGGTGGAACTAACTCACTGCTGCAAGAAACTCAAGGGGGGGCTGCAAATGATCAAGATGATGAAATAAAGGCTCGGATAGACTCAGAGAAGCTTGGACAGACTCAGAGAGACACTTGCAGCAGCACTGGCTGGAGCAGAGCCCCTTCCCAGGGGAACCCCCTTCTCCAGGCTCTGGAACCCGCGTAGCCCCGGGCTCTAATCTTACTGTGCTTCATCCTCTCGGGGTCTTCCTCCTGCAGAGAGGCCTGGCTGCCCCCCTGCTGCAGGGTGTCCTTGCCACTGGAGGACTTGGCTGTAGGGGTGGCAGCTGCCAGGGTTTCAGCTGCTGCAATCTGGAATTCCTTGCCCTCCCTGCTCTCTGCCGGGCACTCCCCGTTCTCAGCGTGCTCCTGGCCCACGGCTTTTTCCGTCTTTGCCTGTTTGGGATGGATGGTGGGGCAAGCTGAACTCTCAGCAGCTCTAGGGCAAAGCACAGAGGGCTTGTTTAAAACAAGAGGGCTTGTTAGACAAAGGTCCTGACACCTCTCCCCCCTCCGCCAGCCCAGCTCGTGGGAATGGAGGAGGGAGCCTTCCCCAAAGCCCACCCATCCCTACGCTCCCACCAGGCAGCCCGGCCACAGCCCTGCTACCTTTTTTTGCCACTGCTCTTCCCAATGGCCTTTGGCACTTTGTTTTCTGCTTTGCTGGCTGGCACCGGGCGGTCCAAATGATTCCAGAGCCGGTGCTTTTCCAGCTGGGTTTTGGAGGTGAAGGCAGCTTCACAGTAGGAGCAGGAATACGTCAGCTTCTCTGAGATAGCACCCTGGGGGGAAGAGGGAGAGATGGGTGGGCACGGGTAGCAGACCAGAACAGGAACAAAGCTTTTTCTGATACCAGCAGGAACACAAATTGTGTGTAATACCCCCTCTGCCCCTCCAAATGGTTCATGATTCCCCCAGGTGAGACCTCACACTGAGACAGGGAGACCCCAGCCTCTCTCCAACACACCTCACTGCCCCTGGCCCACCCTCATTTTAATAGTTCAGGGTTTTCCTGGGGTTTCAGGCCAGAAAGGGGCTTTGCCCTCTTCATGGTAATGCAAGAGCTGGGCACTGGGAAGGCCAGGCAGCCCTCTGTCTCCTTACCCCTTGGCAGCGCTGATAGTGGTATTTCAAACCATAAATGCTGGGGAACTCCAGCCAGCAGCCTGAATTGGGACATTTCACCCTGGAGTGGGCTTTGAATTCGTCCTTCCACTGGTTCATCAGGGGGAGCTGGGAACAGGAGAGACAAAAACAAAACCAAAAAATAGCTGAGCAAAGGGCATTGTGTGCCCAGGTGTGTCCTGGTGCAACCCAGGGGGCACACGGGACCTCTCACTGCTGGATGTCCACCCCTTCCCACCTCACAACCACAAAGTGGACCCCGGGGGCTGTGTTTCAGTGCAGCAGTGCTCCCTTCAGTGAGGAGAGCTGGGATGGTGCCACAGGCTCCACAAGCTAATGGTTCCTTCCAAGAATTTACCTTGCTGTGCCTCCCAGAGCACACGCTGGGGAATAAATCAGGCCAGAAGTCACCCGGGGGTGATTTAACCACCCCACATTTCATCCAGTCAGTAAATCACCCCGTGCTCTCAAGACAAACTGCTCTGTGTGTTGTCCGTGTTCCCATGCTGGAATGAAACCACACAGCTCTGCAGGGAATAAATCATCCCCTCCCTGGTGCTGCCGGATTGTTCGCCAAACCTGAAGCAGCTGCAAGGGAATCCAGCTCATCTGGGAATGGCCTGGAGGAGCTGGAAGGGGTCTGGAGGTTTGCTGGGTGCTGGCATGGAGGGGATTGAAAGCCAAGATCTTGCTGAGTCCAAGACAAGGCTGCTCTGAACTTTAAATTGCTGGGAAGGAAGGTTTAACCCTGGAGTGGGGCTGGTTGGGGTAGCGGGACACGGAGGGGAAGCCAAAGGGAGTGTGGGAGGGGGAGGACAGGGAAACAGAGCCATGGGGGCTTACAGGGATGTCTTTCAGAGCCTGGTTCTCAGCCTTGGGTCGTCCTTTCTTCTTGCCTTCAGTTTTGTCACTGGTTGCATTTCCTGCAAACACACAGAGCACGTGTCACCCGCTGCCTGGCAACCCCGCGTGGGGTCTGTCGTGTCCCAGCCCTGGCAAGGATGGGGATTCACCTTTGGGAAGCAATGCCAGGGAACTCCCCTGCAATTCTGTCCCTACAGCTGCATGGGAGACAGCTGCTTCTCCTGGGGTTTGCTGACCCCTCTCCTTTCACTGCCACAGCTGAAAGGCAGCGGGACAAAAATGTGCCCAGTTCAACCAGAAAGTGCAGTCAGGAGAGACACTGAAGTCTCCAGTGTTGCAAGATGAGGTCCCTCAAACTACCAAACCCCAGACCAGATGCTTCAGCTCCCAGCAGCAGCAAAATCCTTCATTTTACCTACTTCACACCCAAAATGGGCTGAGCAAAGCAGAACAAACCCCACTTTCACCAGGGTTTGTATGCAGAGGCTGAGGGTGGTTCACCAAACTGATCGACTTTTCACACCCAACCTCCCATCCCTCCAAGCAGGAACAGAACTGATCTGAAAGCTGAAGTGATGGTGGGTGTCAGTGAGTCAGGGGGACCCAAAAATGAGCTGGACAGATGGGAGTGCCCAATGGGAATAAAAGCCCTTTGCTAGAAGAACAGAAACAAGTCAAAAAACATCCCTGAAGAGGAAACCCCAGAAGAGCTAGCAGATCACTGAGATTTTTTTTAAAAAAACAACTAAACTCAACCTGTGAAACACCCTTCTCTGGTGAAAATCAGGTAAGAAGAGGCTGGAAGCTGGGCCAGCAATCCCTGCAGCTCCTGAGAAACCAGAGCTCAACCTCAAGCCTGGCACTGGCTGTACTCAGGTGCCAATCCAGGATTTTTTGGAACAGGACAGAAAGATTAAACAGAAAGCCAACCAATTACCTACAAATGCAAAGCCAAAACCACACACTCTCTCCCTTTTCATGCCTTCTGCCTCAGCAGCCAGAGGTAAAATACCAAACAAGAGAGCTGACTCAAGTACTTCCAGTCCCCTGAAGTCACAGCAGCTGGTTTGCTCCACTTGGATACCTGTAACAGCATCCCTTGGGGATGGAGCATCCTTTGGGAATCCCTCTGGCCCTGCAGGCTGTGTCTGCAGGAGGTGGTGACCCTTATGGGCTACCAGAAAAAGTCTCTAAAAAGCCACTTGCCCACCTGCCCTGCAAGGCAGCCTCTAAGCTGTCCTGAAAACACCCTGTTCAGTTTGGACTCCTACCCACCTGGCTCCTGCCCCAAAGCAGCTCGTGGCCCTAAGGAAAGGGGAGGATTTTACAAGCTTGGCTGCAAATTGTGCTAATTCTGGAGCAACTGTGCAGGGTTCATTCAAAAACTCTTCAAAAAAAACCCTCTTGTAAAGGATGCCTGTGCACAGCAGCTGCCCTCTGCAGCCTGGATTTCCCCCACTGCTTTCAGAACACACACTCAGGCTTCTCCTCCTCCCTCGTGTAAGTGAGGGTCTCATCCTGCACATGGAGTGGAGCTATGCACACCATGAGCTGGGAGTTTATGGAAACCACCAAATTACACTGGATTTGCAGGAAAAGCTCACAACAGTCACCTGCTTATTGCTCTCCCTGATTTCTCTTTTCTCTCCTACACAATTCAAAGTATTCCAAATTCAAAACACCCCAGAGGAGCACATTCCCATCCCCAAGAGCCCAGAAGGTCTGTGCCTTGTGCAGATGCAGCTCTCCTTTTCACAAACTGCACAGGTTTCAAAACTTTTGATGAACTTTTCCTGCCAAACGAGTGCCTGAGAGCACTCATCAACCTCCTGCCAGCTGGGGACAGTGACAACAGGTACAGGAGAAGCAGAAATCACATCTCTGCTCTTCCAGCATCCCAGTCCCACCTCCCACCCACCGACCCTGCTGACATCTGGAATTTACAAGTGCTGGCAGAAGTCACAAACCCAACAGTGCTCAGTGTCAGGGCTCAGGCAGCTGGGTGGAAACATCCTGCTCCATAAACAGGGCCTGAGGATCACTTCCTGATGGGATCCATCCACCTATCCCAGAGAGAAGGGCTGAATAAAAGGGCTTTTCTACTTCTAGAGGTTCTGCCAAGATGTAGCCCAGGGAAAAGCCTCTCTCCCAAGCACAGGTATGTTCATACTGCAGACAGCTGGAGCTCATTCCCCTCAGCAATAACTTACAACCCTCTGTTTGCAATTACAGCTTCAACTGCCTCCAGGCAAGAGAGGATTTGGGAAGCATTCCAGGCACAAGTGTTTCCCCACAAGACCACTGAATTTGGGTGCCTGGTCTCCCTGGGGCAGGTACTCCTTGGTGTCCTGGGCTGCTGTTAGCAAGGTAGAGGCAGTGAGAGCCTCTCTGTGCCTGCAGAGGGGATCTGCCCAGCATAAATAGGAGAAAAAAAAATAAAAATCTTGGGTCTGGAGGTTCCTGGATAGAGGAATGAGCTATCCATCAGAGTGACAGCCCTTAGCAAGCAGGTCCCCTGGGGCTCTTAGGTTTGTGAGCATCCATCCTGGGGGCAGCAGCACAAGAGACAGCAGATGGTCTGAACTCCTTTAAGCCTTTTCCATCCTTTGATGGAACACTCAGCTCCCAACAGGATAAATAGGTGGTGAGACACCCATCTCCTTAAGCCAGCAGCACGCCCCTGGAGAGGCAGAGGCTGGCTCCATCCCTCCCCTCCCTTTTCCAAGGACTGCCTCGCTCCTGATCCCAGTCTGGGGCTTTTTTTGACCCTGCACAACCCTCACTGGTGGGTCAAAACCAGGAGCCAAGGTGCACTGAGACCCAAGGCACTCATCCCCTTTGTTTGGGCAGCCACCTCCCAACCCCTGGACTGGTCCCTTCCTCCCATTCCACCTCCATGGGAAAAAAAAAACCCTTTTTCCTTACCAAGCTTGGGCAGCTCTGCTGGGGGGTTTATCCTGGTCTCTGTCCTGCTTTCTTTGCTGGCAGTGGGTTTGTTAGAGCCTGGAGTTTTCCTTCCACCTTTACAGGGATAGGAATCCGCCATCTCTGGAAGAAGCAGGGAAGGTGTTACCATTTACTCCTTGGAGCTGAGAAGCCAGGGGAGCTGCTGGGGAGGGAGGGAAATTAGAAATCTATCATGCAGCCTAAAGGTTCCCACACTGAGAAGAAGCAGGACGTGTATCTGAGTATTTGTTCCACAGCTGAGCAACACCACAGCCATGGCTGAAAAGCTGCTTTCACTAGAGCCTGGTTTCCCCTCCACATATAATGGCAAAGACTTTATTAAAAATTATGGGCTGACTTTGCCCAGAGAAGTAGCGAATAAATGGCTTTTCCCCTTCATTTATTTCTCTGCTTTCATTTAAAGACACCAAAAAGAAAGAAAAAAATAGTGAGTTTTAATGAACAGATGTAGTGATAAATTTCCAATTTTCCTTATTAATGGGAAGCTGTTATAAACTGAGAATTGTTACTGTTATCTGAATTTTCCATATTCATAATTCAATTTGGCTTCTCTATAAATAATGAACATCAGGAATTATCACAGAAGGCCCAATCTGGCTCCCAACAGAACCAGGCAGCAGGACAACCCCTCCACTTTGGTGCTGCTGGGATGAACCCCCTGGTGTGGCTGTCTCTGCCCCTTTGGCTTCAGGTCCTCTCCTCCTGCCAGCAGAGTCACAGCTGAGGATCTGAGAGATGCCCCAGGGGAAAGGAGTCCTCCAAACCTCCACAACAGGAACACCAAACCCTTGGGAGGGGATTCCACAAGGGTTGGGAAGTGATGGTGATGCTCAGGCTGGCATGGGCAGTGTGACAATGGGAAGTTCCAACCAGTGTCTCTGCACAACACTTCTCTCCCATGCACGTGGGTTTTTTTTAAAAAAAAGCCACAGATTTGGCTCATCCCCTCCAACTCTTCCCAGGAGATCATCATTTAACTCAACAGAGATGATGCTCTGAGCATCCAGGCTCATCCCAGAGGGACAGTGGGGCTCAGGGGTGCCTTTCCCTTGTGCCCACATCACTCGTGGGACACGAGGGCTCAGCAGCTCTTCCCAAGGTGTCCCCGGGGACTTCCCAGCTGGGAATGGGCTCCGTGCATCCTGTGCAGCCCAGATGCTGCCAGGAGACCTGGCAAAAGCTCCCAGCACATGTCCAGCTGGTGACACGTATGTGGTGGTTTGCAGGGACACAGAGGTTAATCGGATGGAGGGAGAAATTCCAGCCTTGGCAACAGGTTCCCTGGCATTTGGGGCTCAACACAGGGATTGTTTATTCAGCTTTTTTTGGGTTCTTCTGGTGGGAAACCTGGGGAGGAGTCACAGCCTGGCTGCCAGTGGCTCCTTCCTGGGGAGGGCTGGTGCCCAGAAGAGGGGTCCCTGCAGCCCCTTCCCAAATCCTGGCTCCACTCTCCCCCATGTGGGCACTGCCACTGTGCTCAGCACCCCAGTGACAAATGCACCACTCCAGGTGTTGCCTCCTGCAACTTCTGCTCATCCTCAATCAAGTTGCTTGAAGAAAAACAGTGGAAAAACCCCAAAAATTCTGTGAAGTGCTGGGCAGACCCTGTTGATGGCATTCCTGCATCTGTCCCCTCACAGGGATCCTTTCTGGCCAACATCAGGAGGTTCTGAACATTTTTTGTTTACCCACACCAAATATTTCTTCCAGTTTTTTCCTCCCCTTCCTAGCTTGTTGGTTAAATGAAAAATACAAATCCCATCAGCCCTTCAGCAAGAGCCAAACTGCTTCCTGGCCACCACTACAACCCCAGGGATCCCAGAGGAACTGCCCTCAAGTCAGAGAGCAGCAATCAACTCACTGCATTTTTTTTTTTTTTTTTTTTTTTTTTTGTAACATCCAAACTTCTCATTTTTGAGTAACATAACCCT
>NC_092437.1:3056771-3143411 GCF_036169615.1 Heliangelus exortis
AGGCCACATCCCAGATGGTCCTTCCTTGGGCTGAGGGTGACACAGACCCTGTCACCAGGGCGAGCAAAGTCCCTAGGATGAAAGCTTTGGAGTGTCTTTATTTGATTAAGAAGATGAAACTTTCAGGTCTCATGATTTGCAAAATAATTATCAATGCCAAGCAGATGTAAATAAGAGCTGGAAGATCTTTCTTGTCTTGATGGCTTGAGAGTTGGACCTCAGAGGATGAGCTCGTGTCATTGCTTTTTTGGTTAAACCTTCTAAGAGTCTTCAGAGAAGCAGCTCCCATCCTGCAACATCTCTGATTCTGCTGGGACCCCTTCCCCTGCCTCTTTTTTTTTTTTTTTTTTCCCCATCTTCTCCAGGGATTTGCTTGCTAGTTTTTAAATATTTGCATATTTCTGTGCTTGCTTTCTGTTGGTAACCAGTGCTGTTTGGGGAAAGCTGAGACATGCTCTAAATGTAAGTCAAGCAAAAAATTACCTTTTTTGTGTGCTTTGCAATTATCACAGCAAAACGATTCCTTTCTTCCTTCCGTAGTCAGTAATTTATTTTTTAACAGAAAAAAACCTAAAGCATTACTTCAAGAACGTCGGGTTAATGCTGTTCTTGTTTTCCCTGTGATGTTAAGCTGCCTTCCTGACTGAAGTGTTTGTCTTCAATTTATAAAATTGCTCGTGGGTATGTCCCACTTTGGGAAGACACAAGAGGCATTCACAAGCGAGAAAATCTCAGCTTCCGAACTGGTTGTTTAGCAACAAAGGGAGGGAAAAAGACCAATTTTTATCCCGTGTTTTAAACTTGCCTTTGCCAGTGTTTCTAAAAGGTATTTTTTTTCCTCCCTCTGTTTGCTCCCTAAATCTTAAGGCATAAAGCTGACTCTCTCAGTGATCTTTGATCATCAACCTCAGCATCTCCTGCTTGCTCCTCCAGGTCCCTGTGCTGACACCAGCACAGGAGCTCAAGGCCTCCTGAGCAATGCTTATTCAGGGGGTGGTGGAGAGAGAGCTACAGAATAAATAATGTTGGTGTGAAGTCACCAGCTCCTTCCCATCCCACAAGCCATGGTTCTCTTTTGGACTGTTTGAATTACAGTCCACGCTGAGGATCACAAAAAGAGATTTCTTTTCACTCTCACCTGGCTTCGTGTCAACTGATGGGTGGTCAGGTCTTGAGGGACAATAATTTGGCAACCCAAGTCTCCCAGCTGAACGACTGCCAGGTTTGGGGAGCTGTGTGCAGCTGCTGATTGTGGGCTGGGAAGGTGAGGACCTGAGCTGGAAGAGCGATGCTGATGCTGCAGCAGTGGCACTGAGCTCCACGGCTCTCCCCATCCCTTCAGCAGCCTCTGAGCAAGGGGATTAGGACACAGCAGAGGAGCTGTGGAGCCCCAGGAAGAGGTTGTGCTACAAATCAAGGTGGGGGCCAGGAGTCCTTCTCCATCCCTGTGGCCTCTTGGTCTCAATGTCCTTCTAATATCCCCTAATCGGCTTTCCATTTGTAGGCTCCCTCTTCATTCACCGGTGTGCATACCTCTGACATTAAGTTGGCAAGCTGGGGCCTGTGTAAAAGCTCTAAGTCAGGGCTGGGCAAACGTTTCCAGGAGTGCTTGGCTGGCGTGTGTCGAGGGGATTTGCATTTTGAAGACTGAGCTAATCCCTTTTTCTCTGCTCCCCACTCGGAGGCAGCTGCCCCCGGAGCGTTTTGCCCGTCCTCTCCTCCACCCTCCCCGTGGATGGGGATTTCAGAACAAAGAAGGGGATGGGAGAACCAGCTGGGTATGGAGGTGACCTGGCTGGAGACCTCTGCTCTCAGCCAGCTTCCCAAGGTGACCTTGGATAAGTCTCCCAGACTGGCACCAGGCCAGGCTTTTACACATCCTAACACCCAAGCTAGCCACGGGGCTGGCTTGTAGCCTAACTCCAGCTCTGGTAGCCAGCCCAGGTCAGGAGAGGTGCTGGGAGGTGTGGCTGGAAGTAAGTAGATACAGAAACACCTGACCAATGCTTCCAACCAGCCTTTTAAAATCTGAATTTCATCCAGCTGGTATTGCTGGGCTTGTATCTGGAGATAACTTTGCTGTATCTCTGAAAATCTGGGCAGGGGTTTCTGCACCTCTGGTCTTCAGAGCCTTCTAAAGAGTGGGTGGTGAGGGAGGGCTGGATTTCATCTCATTTCATCTCAGGGTAAGGATGCACGTACTGCAGAAGCTGCTGGGAGGCCAGAAGCTGAGAGGGGAGATGTCCTGAGGCCCTGGATGGGACCAGGAGATGCAGGATGTGGTACTCAGCACTCATGAAAATGAATGGGAGACTTAAAACATTCAGGTGGCTTTGCCAAGTGAACAAAATTCTTGAGAGCACCCCCCTTGCCACTATTTCATTAAGAATATTGACCTCAAGACGAAGAAGCTGGGAGAACTGGATGCCAAGAAATCTGGCTGGATTTGACTTCTGTGCTTCACTGACAGGATCCAGGATGATCTCTCTAAATTCTGAGTAATTATTGGCACCAAGCCTGTGCAGTGAGTCTCTTTTACACTGTTGTGATGTGGGGCACTCGGTGCTGGCAATCTTTAGTGTGATTATTTTGTATCACAAGGTTGGCTGGGCAGGTGGGCTTTTGGTGGCCATGCAGGAATGCAGATTTCCCCAGAAGAGGGGAAGAAAATAGAGTTGGGATGCAATGGAAATAAGGCTTGGGCAAGAATTTTGCATATATAACATGTAAAAAAAGGGTGAGGTGAAACTAAAAATAGTGCAGTACTGTTTCATCAACCTCTGGTTAATCAAAGTTCACTGCACTGTGATGCACCAGGTGTTGGCTCACAGCATCTCAAATTTCCATTCTTCCAAACCATTGAAAGGCAGCTCTACAAAGAAGTACAGAGGAAAAAAAAAAACCCCAGTGATGCTGCACCTTGTTCATCAGAAAATTGCCTTTCATACCAGTTAAAGAAAAAAAAAAAAAAGAGTTTGAATGCTTTCAGTCTCACCACATTGCCTGAAGCAAAGCTGGGTGGAAGGGCTGGCAGGAGGAAACTCCTGTTTCCAATGCTCTGGAAAAAGCTGGATTGATCTGTCAGGTCTGGAGCAGAACTCCAGATATTTACTTGAATCAAGCCCACACCTTTCTGTGGAAAGAAAGGAAGTTTTCAGGCCAAACCTTTCAGCCTGCTCTATTGTAACTACAATATCTTGAGATATCTTAGACAAACCTGGTCCTACAGAGAGGGCAGGCAGCAAGGGGCATCTATCTCACTGTTGATTAGTTTTGTTTCTTTATCTTTTTTATTACTTTTTTTTTTAAAGAAACTTACCCTCTAAATTTCAAATCTAACCATTTTTTCCCCCTGCAATTTCCATCATCAGTTGTGATCTCTGTCCTGCCAAGTTCTCACTGTGGCTCCATGGCAGCATCCTCCAGACTTCTGTCTTAGCTTGATTTAACAGCTGTGGTTATTCTGCAACTCAGACACAAAGTTTTTACCTTGTGCAACCCTTGCTGGCCCAGCAACCCCCAAACTCTTCTCACTGTTCTGAGCTAACAGTGGCCTTGGAGGCTCCAAGGGTCCCATACAAACCCGTGGGAAACACGTGGGACCTGAGCAAAGCTCTCTCTTTTTTGAGCTGATTTGTGATCGACCACCCTCAGCCTGAATTGGTTGGGTTGTTGTTGGTTTTTTTTGCACCACAGGGATGGGCAACGATGGGCACATTCCTGGAAAGACCCTGCTCAAAGCCCCCGTGGGCTGAACTCCTCCAGGCTGCTGCTAATAGGGTAATGAGAGCCTCGTCTGGTGGAGCTGGAGTGCCTGGCTTTCCAAGATAAAACTATCCAGGCACGTTGGGAGGTTGGGCCTCTTTATGACTGAACACCATTCATCCTGAGTACACAAGAGCTCACAAATTTAATAAGCAGAATCCATTTCAGCCCCGTGGCCTGCCATGGCAACAGGAGAGAGGGGCTTCAGCCTCTGCTGCTCAGGCATCATTATCTCCAGGGCCATCTGCTCCGGAGAAGCACAATCCCAAACTCATTTAAATAGAGCCAGCCTGAAATATGTGACGATTTTTTCCCAGTCTCCCCCTCCCCTCCCTGCTCACGACTACATCTCCCCACAGGAGCAGGAGGAGATGTAATATTCCAAGGGTGAGGAGAGGGTATGGGAGATAAGATTATAGTGATAATGAACCCAAGGAAGGTGAAGGGGAGGAGTGTGGGGGGGGAAAGAGTGAGGAACTTTTCCTCCTTTGGCTGCTGTTCTTCCAGAAAGCAAGAGGTTGCAATAAATTATAAATGCATTTTTCAAATCATCTTCTTGGAAGAAATCTTTCACAAACAATGATTCATCAACCTCCCCAGAACTCTGCCTCGTTGGAACAATTAAGCAGTAAAGGGAAAAAACCCAGAACACTCCTTTCTTCCTCAGCTTCCTGACTGCTGGGATGCTGCCCTGGTCATAGGTGGCTACAAGAAAATGCTGTGTCCCTAAACATGGAGCTGGGGACATTTGGGCAAGGATGTGGAAGGGATTGGAGGGAAGAGGGTTCAGTCCTTGGGGATTTGCACCCCTAAATGTGCTGCCTCCTTTTTAAGGGTTCCCAAGCTTGGGCTTGGGAGGGGGACCCCATCCCTGGGATGATTGGCCTCAAGTGCATCCCTGGAGGGGACAGGGTCTTTGCCAGAGGGCCACAAAGAAGAGGATGTGGAGTTGCACCGTGCCTCAGCTTCTGGATAAAATTGATTTTGGCTGAGTCCCTGCCTGCTGGAAGGGGCAGAATGAGCCAAAGCCAGGGGGGTGCTGGGGGCTGAGTTACAAATCACTGCCCCAGCAGTGTGTAAAGTCTGAGGAACACTTCAGGCTGGAGCTGGGAGGAGGTGGACAAGAGGAAACCCCCAGGGAGACATTCCCAGGTGGATCCAAGCTGGGAAAGGGGTTTCTCTGCCCAGCCCCCAGCCCCAGCTCTGAGTGGTGGGAGAAATGTGATGGTTGGAAGGGGAGGGAAGTTTCTGCAGGCATTTTTAAGAGCTGCCATTTCTCATTTGGTTTTGGTCAGGGTCTTCTGTGGATTGCACAGAGAGAGGCTCCAATCCATCAGTGAGATGAGATGGAAGTGTTGCAATGCATCTGGGGGAGAGTGCAATGAAATCATATATATTCATTACATTTATTTACTGATGCTGAGCCTCCCAGTGCCCAGAACACCCTGTACGTGCTTCCATCATTCTCCTGCAGCAGAGGCAGCCACGTGGCCAGAAAACCAGCTCAGCATGGCCAAGGAGGGGACATGATGGATGCTGTGAGGATGGACATCCCTGCCCTGGCCCCAGGGAGAGCTGGAGAAGGCAGAATGCAATTATTGCACCATGGAAATGGGAGCTTTGCCACCAGAGGCAGAGTCCTGGGGTATTTCAGATTTCAGATTTGTGGAAGAGGAAATGATGGGGCCTCTTGGTGTCCATCCCTGAGCAGTCCAACCACACAGGTACAAGACCAAGGTGCCCAATTTCCACTCCTGGAGGCTGAAGCTGCTTTGGTCTCATCCCTTTCTTTGCACAGATATAACCTTTAAGTGATCAATAGAATCTTTAAGTGTTCACTAAGTCAAGGCATCGATTAGGAATGCAGACTCAGCAAAGCCCAGGTGATAGATAGCAGATGACATTAACTTATATAGAAAGCTTCTCTTGCTTTGAAATCTTTTTAGGTTGATAAATTAAGGGATCTACCACCAAATCCATAATAATGTGTTTTTCTCTGTAGCTCAGTTAGAGATGATAAGGTACCAAGTGTTATCAGAGATGAATAAGCTTCAAAGTAGTTGCAGAAGTATTTTAATTCATTACATCTGCAGAACAGTTGAAAAAAAATCACAAAAATGTTTTTTTTTCTGCAAGTTCTAAACCTAAGCAGGCCTTTGGGTTCTCATCCTAGACAGATTTGGTCAACAAACAAACAAACAAACACCCCTTGTGAAGACACAGGTCCAGATCCTCCCATTTAAAAGAAAAATTATTTTCTCAAAAGAAATTTCAAACGTTTTGATCTTCTCATGTAAATCCTTGTCAGAAATGTCCAGGAACTGATATTATTCCCAGTAATGTGCTGAGTCCAGTGCAGATGAAAGGAAAACCTGCTGATGGCTTTTCAGGCAGGCTGATGCCACAAACTCCACCTGATCCTCTGGGAAATCTCAGCCTGGAGTTTCAAGGACCTCCTCTCACCAGCCAGCCTAGCCTCTTGCCTTAAGCACATGCATTCAATTATTTAGCAAGGAAAATGGGCTCCTGCAACTAATAAAATATCCGATTTAGCCCCTTAATCCCATTTTAATGTCTTTAAACCAGTGCCAACACAGGTGAGACCTCTGGGAGAGGAAAGCTAAATACTGCTCGTGGCTTCCTTTCAAACCTAAGTTTCATTCCATCTCTGTTGCTCAGAATTAATGCTGCAAGGAGCTTTTCTAGGAAAGGATGGCAAAAGCCCAGCTCCAGCTGAACCCAGCCTTCCATGGGTAATTCATCCCGGGTGGCAAAGCCTGGGCTTGGTTTGATTTGGTCTTTTTGAAGCCCTCAGCAGTTAATGGCAAGAAAAAAAAAAAAATACAACACATGGGTGAAAGCTCTCAGAGTCAACCTTTCTGCCTTGTTTTTTCAGGTTTTGAAGAAAGAAAGCCCAGCAGGTGGGAAGGAAGAGGTTGAACAGGAGAGTTCTTCATCCTTCCATAAGAAAATCCTTGGCTGCCATCTCTCCAGCTCCAGGTGTAGTGGCCCTGATATAATTTATATTATATATATATATCACAACCCAAAGATTTCCTGCCTAATTGTGTCCTTCACTGGCTGGCACCAGGGAGGATTCAGCTCAGTTGAGGTTTAGCTGGAGATGGGGTGGCTTTCCAGGAGCTTCTGGTCTGTCCCAGCACTTCAGCCCTCTCTTCTGATTCTGACAAAAGGTAAGAAATCAGCATTAAAAGTGTCCCCTGGAAAGGTTCTGAGCTGTTTTCTGATCAGAAAACACATTATATTAGGAGGAGGGAGGTCTTCCCAGTGAAATTCTGCCACTGGTGAAGCTGGGGCTGGAGGGATGGAAGGGAGGAAAACCTGTGCTGTGAGCAAGCCCAGGAGATGAACAGAAACCAGAGATCTGGCTTTAGTCTGATACAATCCAGCTCTCAATCTCATTAGCAAGAGTTAAAAAAAAAACCAAAACAAGACCAAAAAAGCAACCAAAGAGGAACTGTGACATTTTCAGACCAAAACCACCCTCTCCCATTTGCTGTGCTTGTAGCCAAGAAGCACCGGGTTAAAAAGCCCAGGAAAATTGGGGGCAGACTGGAGTTATAAATGTACCTAACACACTTCCAGGGATCAATTTCACATGCAGCCTCTTTTAATGTTTTTTTTTCCTTGCGTATTTGCTATTTTTATTCCCTTGAATGGCTTTCAGCAGTGATATTTCCATGGGTGGCAGCTGGCACTCTGTGCTGGCAGCCTGGTTGCCATGGCTGAGCCTTGGGGCTTCTGCCAGGATTTTGTTGGTCAACAAGGCACTGCCAGAACTGTTGTGTGCCCCAAGCTATGGGGGGAGAGGGGCTTCTTCAGGTGATGGGATGCTGGTTTTCCTCTTTAAAAGACTCAGCCTAAATAGCCTGGCAGGTCTGTAGTCTTTAAAGTGCCTGTTTAGCATCCTAACAGCTCAGCTCTCTCCAAATGAACCCAAAAAGCAGAAGCAAGGATGCTGGTAGAGCACCTCTTTTGTGCTAATCAAAAGGGAGCCATCAGCTTGGAGATGTCTCCTCGTAATTTAATTCATGGACTTCAAAAATAAGTTTCCTCAGCTGCAGGTGCCTCGAGAAGGTCCATTTTTAACTCATTTGAAGTCGTGAATTCCTCTCACCGGACTTAATTAGGGACAGATATTAAAACAAATCGAGGGAGAAGACCTTAAGGAGAAAAGTGGGTTTATTAGGAAAAGACTGTAGGGCTTTTTAATTAATGCCAGAACAGCTGTCCTTAAACTGTTCCTCTCTTCTGAGCAGATTATCCCAGGGAAGGCTCAGAGGAAACCAGGAGCAAGTTCAGCTCAGAGCTGCTGCTCCCCCCTTGCACCTCTGTCAGCAGCAGCCACAGAGCATTTGTTTGGTCCTCCCTTGGACTGCAGCCTCTTTCTGTTTTCTGACAACACCGACTCATCCCAGTTTGTTTCTGAGTGATTTGCTTTTTTGTTCCTGGTGCATATTCCCCAGCAGTCACATCAGTGGTGACAGCATGTCACTTTGATGGTGTTGTGACAGTGTGACGCCAAACGAGCCTTAACACAACGTTTCTTCTTAAGGCTTGTCTGAAAACATATTGTTCTCCCTTGCCAGAGCTTCTCTGCTTTCTCTCACCCTTTCCCATGGGTTCTGAGGTGCCTTTTTGGGTTTAACCAACCTGGGTGTTGCAAGGGAGCTGACACAGAGGTGTTTTCCCCATCATTCAGGTGAGGAGATGGAGGGAGAGAGGAATGAACCTGAATGTCCACAAGGGAAAGCCCCAAGCCCACCTTCCCCTGGTTAACATCCTCCTTTCCCTTATACTTCACCTTCCTCAGATTTCCTGGGTTTGGATTTGTAAAGCTGCAGTTTCAAGGTCCCCATCACCACCACCACAGAGTTATTTCTGTTTCTTCCACATTTCCTCCTACAGCCTCGGTTGGAAGGTGGACCCTGACGTGCCCCAAATGGGCAAGTCAGCCTTAAATTCAGAAAGCTGGTGAAGGGGCAAGGATGAGGAGGGCAGAAAGGAGCTGAGCAGCTGCTCAGACCTGTTTGGCCATTCTGCTTCTCTGGGGGATGCTGGCTCAGAGATGGAGTTCACTTGGCTGGGAAAGCAAAGTTGTTCGCTAAGGTATGGACAGGTTTTAGAATGAAAGTAGAATAGAAGTGTGTGTGGGGGGTCTGAGAAGAGGTTTTTATGTTAAAAGGGAGCAACAGGAGTGTAGAAATCACCTCTAGTCCCTGTGAGGCAAGAAGGGAGCTGCAGGTCCCTGGGCAAGCCCCTTGTCCCCAGCCCCTTCCTCCCAGCAAACCTTTACTCAGGTTTTCTCTTTGCCTGTTTGTTTTCCCACTCCTCCTGCTGCTCCCTGACCTGACAAGTGCTCCTTTTAGCAGAGTATTAATTATCATCACAGTGCTGGGACACAGTAATTATCCCTCCCTTGTGCTTTCTGGGCTTCCCAGCCTGGCTTGCAGCAAGGACAGGGTGAAAGGGCTCAGCTGGCAAGGGGCTCCTGGTATGTGGCTTGGAGCCAGGGTAATTGCCCTGTGCCAGAGAAGAGGGAACAAGGGGAAGAAGAAGGAAAAGGAGAAAATGGGCTCTTTGGACTCAGTGGTGAAACCCAGAATTCAGCTTGGAGCCTTTTAACCAGGGTAGCTTTGTCCCAGGGTTTATCATGGAGAAGAGAAGCAGGACTAACCATACAACATCCCTCAGGAGCTGGAGAAGCCCAGGAGGGCTGAGAGGATGATAATGGTGTTTGCCAGTGCTGAGAAACTCCCTCGAAGCATGAGAAAAAAAAAAAAAAATCTCCATAGAGACACACGGAGGGGTCAGAGGGAGAAGATTCCAAGGATGTGAGTACACCTACAACTTTCTCTGGGTGCTTTGCATGGGGCTTTGCTTGTGCTGGGGCTGGACTGGGCTGCCCAGGCTCAACTGGGCACATTTAGTTATCTCCTTGCTCTTAACAACCATGTTGGTGCCTGGTTTACGAGGTCTGTCCAAAATAATTCATGTTTATTTAGTGCACTGCATTTCCCTGAGGGTCTCAAATGAAAACCTCTGTGTTTAACTCTACCCCCTGCCAGCAGTTTGATATTTTCTGCATTCCTAGGCCCAAAATTGCCCAGTGATCAGCCTGATCTGAGATGCTGGGACCTGTTCTGGGAAGTGATGGTCATGGGGAGGAGCCATGGAGTGGAATGGTGGAGACAGAGAGCATCAGGGTGGGAGCCCAGATGCCTTCCAAGGTGCAGCTTTATTGCTGCTGCCAGAAATGTAACAGCTCTCTGTCATGAAAAGAGTAAAAAAAAAAATAAAAAAATTGCTCCTCTTTGGACAAAACTGTGAATTTTTCTTCAGCAAAGTGACAACCCTCTGCTAGTGAAAATTGCCTTTCATTACAGTAGGGAGGGGAAACAGAGATAAAAATGAAATAAGCTGTGCTTTTCTTCCCTTTATGTCCTTTTTGTAAACCTGTAAGCATCCTTTCTCTCTCCCCCCCTTGGTTTCCTGCAGCATTGAGAAGTTTTATTACCATTTCTTGTGTGTTTGTCTAGGAATTTAGGGATCTCAAGCAAATGACAGCCTCAGCCCAGCCTGCCAAGCACTGCTGACAGCTCAGGAAGAGGCTGGGTGTGCTCTGAGTGCCTCTTCTGTGAAACAGGGAACCCAAATGTCAGAGGGAAAATGGATGAGGACACTTCCCCATGGCCACCTTCAAAAAATCAGTGGCAGGAGTAGAAATGAAATCTCCATCTCCTCCCTCCTAGGCCCTTGTGGAAAGCTGCCCCCTTGGGAGGTTCTTTTCCCCTAGAATTAAGGATCAGCTGGAGCAATGGAGCTGGGATAAGGCAGAAGGCAGCACCCTGGCCTGGGGAATGGGGTGTGCACCCATCCACCCTCTGGCTGTCAATGGACATTCCCAGGTGCAGCATCTTGGGAGCAGTGGGATCAAGCTCTGCAGCTTTGCCCTGTGCTGGTGCAGAGGGCAGGAGGGGCTCAGCTTTGGTACAGCAGCCTTGGAGGACACTTCTAGCACACAAAAAATTGTGCAAGTAAATCCCCAGCCCATCCAGGCTGGAAACCCATCCCTGGGAACCAGACAAAGCTCTTCTTGCCCATCACTAATGGGAGCAGACACCAAAATGCTGACCCAGGGGGTGATCCTCCCTGCAAACACAGGGATGGGAAACTTCATCCTCAAACACGGAACTGTTGCATCTCTGAGCATCTTCCCTGCTCCAGCCAGATGGGCTTTGGACTCTGGGCTAAGAAAAACTGTTCTCTGCTCTCAGCTCTGCCAGCAGCTCTCTCTGTAACCTTGTTCAAGTCACTTAGATGAGAGTGGAAGAAGCTGCAGTGCACCAGCTCCTGGGCAGCCCCTCTGTGTGTCTTTGTGTGTCCAGAGCAGCTGCAGTTCCCAACCAACCTCCTGAGGCTGCCAGCCTGGGGGCAATGCTGGATAACCAGGGTCTGCTCTGACTCCCACTGCCTTGGCTGCTCCATCTCAGCTCCAAGAATCACCCCGTGCCTCAGTTTCCCCACCTGTTAGGCAAAGGTAATCCTCCCTCCCAGCTTGGCACTGTCAGCCTTGTGCAAAGGGTTTCTCAGAGAGGGAGAGCAGCACCCCAGAGCTGAGCTGGGGTGGGCATCCCCCATCCCTGGAGGCTGATTTTGGACACGTGTACATCCCTCCTGCCCATCAGGCAACAACCTGGCACGGGCAAACACCTCCCTCCTCCAGCTCGTCTGGAGGCAGATTGCTGACGGGCGGAGGAAATCTCCTGGAGAGTGAACCTTGTCAGCAAAAATGCAAATATTTGGAGACAAAGTGTTCATTACGGCAGAACTTGATTTCAGGGTCAACCCTTCTTTGCAGCAAATTGTTAGCCAGCTAAAATGTTTATTGTCACCACACTCTGGCAGTTTTGACAGTACCTATCAAGTTGAGCTTGACGATATCTGCATACGGCTTCACTCAGGCAGCCAGGAGAGAGAGGCTGGAGGGAGGGACTGGAGACAGAAAAAAGGAGATAATTGGAATTTTCCCCTTTCTTGGTGAAGGGGAAGGGCTGCAGTGGGCTGGGGAAGCTGGTTATGTGGAGGGAAGTATGACACAGGCTGTTGGTTAGGTGGGGGGGGGGTGTGTGTGCAGTGAACCGTCCTGATGGATTCATTTTTTTCAGATGTAAAACTGCAGCACACATGGAATAAACTCACCCCAGGCTGGCTGTGCATCAACAGAAATCACAAAAGGATGATATTTTCTTCATTTTTTTTTTTCCAGGTAATCTCCGTGGCTCCCCAAGAGCCAGAGCAGGGAACCACTCAGAAATCAGTGGAGTTTCTGTGCTTTTTTCCCTATTCTCAGCTCTGCCCTTTTCAGCTTCAGGCTGGAGTCTGTTCCCTTTAACTCCTGCACAGGACAAAGGCAGCTGGGGTCCCATTCCTGGCAAACCCACAGCTCAGTGGGATATTAAGCTCCCACATCTTCCCACTCTGCTCTGAGACCAGAGGATGGAAGGAGCCAGGGCCAGCTCTGCCTCTCTGGCCAAGGGGGAAAAAATGAAGGAGAAAGCAGGAATTTGAAAGAAAACAAGAGCCAGGGTGAGATGCTGCTGAAAACACCCAGGAGTGGGAAAGGGAACAGCAGCATATTTTGGGGCTCCCTCCTCCAAAGACAGCAGCTTGCAGCTCAAGGCTTAACTCATTTTCCTCTGCTTCTCACTGGGTCTTTAGCTTTTCTTCAGCTAATGCGTGGGGAGGGAGGCCAGGCTGGAAGGGGTTTGGTTTCCTTGCTTGCTGGAGCTGAGTGAAGGCTGTTTCATCTCAACAGGCTGCTCCCAACACCCCTTAATCTGAGATCTCCTGCGTGCAGGAAGCAATGGAGTTAAGTGACCTTGCTGAATCCCGGGCTCTGCAGCTGCAGGAGAACAGGGAAGGAAAAGAAAAGAGGGGAGGAGGAAGAGGCACTTTGCTGTCTCCCATTAAAGCCCCAAGAGGCTGAAGATGAGAGAGTGAAAGTTTCAAATTGCCAGAGCATCCTTCTGAAAGGCATTTTCCAAGAGCAGAGCTCCCTGCAATGTCACCTCTCATCTGCCAAGGTGGGGATTGAAGGGACAATAAAGCAGAGAATATTCTGCAAAGACAGAGCTGCTAATTCAAAGACAGAAGAGGTGCCAGTCCCCAGAGGGGGTGTCTCACACCCCCTTGCTGCCAGGAGATCTGGGCAGTCAGATGGAGCTGCACAGGGGTCCAGAACCAGCTCCTTTCCTCAGCTGTATCCAGCCTGGATGAGTGACCAGGCTGCACTAAGCCTGGCTTAGCTGAGAGTCAAAAACCCACCTAAAACCTTATTCACCAGTTCCACTTCTAATCTGACTCCAGCTCCTGCCTCTCAGTTCAATCCAGTGATGATGATAATGATGATAATAATAATTATTATATTTTATTATTATTATATTTTATTATTATTATTATTATTATTATTATTATTATTATTATTATTATTATTATTATTTTCTGAGACCACCCCAAGACCATGATGGATGTGCAGAAGAAAAAATGCCCTTTGATATTATTCATCCCCACCCTGCCCCAACCCAGCCAAGCTGTTCCTCCCTGCTCCCCCTTCCAGCTCTCTACCCTCAAAGAAATCTGGATTAAGGAGCTGATGTATTCAGCAAAGGGTCCTGCCCAGGATCTCACACCGAGGAGCAAATGAACCTCTGGTTCTACATCCTTTGTCCCTCTGGTTCTACATCCTTTGTCCATCTTTATTCCGACTGCATCCTCCCTTATGTTTATAAAATAAAAAATTACCCAAATATCCAGGCATGCCCTGCTGAGATAAATTGCATTCAACTCTTCTTCAGTAAATATCAGCTTTGTCCCAGGCTCCTTATTACTGGTGCCACCTGTCCCTCCCAGTGCAGGCTTTTTGCCTTCCCTTTGCCCAAATTCCCCAAGCTGAGGTTGGGCTCCCCCTCTCTCAGCAAAGGCAACTGTTTGCCCACAGAGACAAGGTGCTGAGTTTTCACACGGAAAATCAGGCTTTTTGCCAGCCAAGCCCTCCTCTCCCCCACTTTTAGAAACAACATTTTTCCCTCTCTGCAGGCTGGGGATGACCCAAGGAAGGAGCTGGAGAAGACACAACCTGGAGAAGACACACTCTGCCCCCCAGGCCAGCAGGATAACACAGTTTAGTGCTATGTATTAATCACAATCTGGATTATTATTATTATTATTATTATTATTATTATTATTATTATTATTATTATTATTATTATTATTATTATTATTATTATTATTTCCTGGTAACTCTTTCCCTACTTTTCCATCTGGGAGGCCAGTGAGAGTGTTCCTGGCTGGCCTGCAGCCAGTTTTCTCCAGCTGGGCTCAGTTCAGTCCAACGTTGCCATCTGTCCTTTAAGGCAGAGGGACATCCTCCTCCATTTAGGACCTCTCCCAGAACCAATTCCCCCTTTTCTTTTCTCCCCTGAACCCTGGACTTAACCAAAGCATCCCACGAGCTGTGTGTGGCCATCACTAGACTCGTGTATTTCTAAATAAAGTTGGGCATGCAGGGGGTCTGGTGACCTGACCTGGGAGCCCAAGGACTGCTGTGGTTCATAGAATCACAGAATGGGCTGGGTTGGAAGGGACCTCAGAGCTCATCAAGTCCAACCCTTGATCCACTCCCCCCGTGGTTCCCAGCCCATGGCACTGAGTGCCACATCCAGGCTCTTTTGAAATATCTCCAGGGATGGAGAATCCACCCCTTCCCTGGGCAGCCCATTCCAATGCCTGATCACCCTCTCCAGAAAGAAATTCTTTCTAATGTCCAACCTAAACCTCCCCTGGCACAACTTGAGACCTCTTGTGCCCTCTTGTCTTGCTGAGAGTTGCCTGGGAAAAGAGCCCAACCCCCCCCCTGGCTCCAACCTCCTTTCAGGGAGTTGGAGAGAGTGATGAGGTCTCCCCTGAGCCTCCTCTTCTCCAGCCTCAACACCCCCAGCTCCCTCAGCCCTTCCTCACAGCACTTGTGCTGGATCCCTTCACAGCCTCCTTGCTCTTCTCTGGACCTGCTCCAGCACCTCAATCTCCTTCCTGAGCTGAGGGGCCCAGAACTGGACACAGGACTCAAGCTGTGGCCTCCCCAGGGCTGAGCACAGGGGCAGAATCCCTTCCCTGGACCTGCTGGCCACGCTGTTCCTGATTGTGTCTCCCTGCCCAGCCCTGGGCTCAGCTGGGGGGGCTCTCCCTCTGCAAGCAGATATTTTGTCTTTTTGGGGTCTGCCTGACATGGTGGAGGTGGATGGGGCTCCTGAAGATTCTTGGCCTGGAGCTGTGGGGAGGGAAGCTCCTACCCCCTGTCCCCTCCACTGGGATGTGTGTGTTGTCACTTCACCTCTCTCCCAATTAACACCATAGGATCACAGGATCGTTTGGGTTGGGAAAAACCTTTCAGACCATCCAGTCCAACCATCCATCCAGCACTGCCAAGGCCACCACTAAGCCGTGTCCCTCAGCATCACATCTATGTGGCTTCAAGGTAACTCCGGGGGTGGTGACTCCACCGCTGCTCTGGGCAGCCTGAGCAAGGGCCTGACAACCCTTGTGGGGAAGAAATTGTCTTTAATATCCAACCTAAACCTCCCCTGGTGCAACTTGGGGCCTTTTCCTCTTGTCCCATCACTCGCTCCTTGGCAGGAGAGCCCCCTCCCCAGCTGAGGCAGAAGGGAGAGGCTGAGCCCCCCGACCTGGGGAGGACGGGTCCCCTTCCCCAGCCGGGAGGGAGATGAGGGAAGAAAAGGACCCACCGCATCCTCAGGGCGGGGAGGGGGGGGGTGGGGGGACACACACACCAGCGCCATTGTGCGGAGCCCCCGCGGATTGGCCGCCGAGTGCGCTGCGGTGATTTTGCAGCGAGGTCCCATTGGCCGCCGCCGCGCATAAGTTTTTGCTCCGGACGGGAACTTTTCCCAGGGATGATGGAGTAACCCCGCGGCGGCTCCGCTCCCTCCCGGCTTTTTCCCCCCCCTTCCCCCTTCCCCTCCCCTAACCCCTTTCCCGGGCCAAAGCAGCCACCGACACCCGGCAAGGATGAAGCTCTGCGGGATCTTCCTCGGTTCGTAGCGGGTCGGATGGGAGGTGGGGGTGTTGTGTGAGTGTTGTGGGGTGTTTACTGAGTTTGTGCCTCCCCACTTCCTTAAAAGTCCTCGAGTGGCTTTAACTCTGCCTAAGCCACGCCTTGGCAAAGGGGCTTGGTCGGCTGGGGGGGGAGGGGGCGACGGCCCCCCCCAAACTGTCCCTTTGTTTTGGGGTGTTCCCCCCCCTCCCCTTAGTGGAAAGCAGTTTCCTGAGAGTTTTGCATTTCGCAAGTTTTCCGTGTTTGCTGTGAGAAAAGGAGAGCTTGGGTTCCTTCCTTCCAACCACCCCCTCCCTCCCTCCCTCGTTGCTTTGCTCCGGGCTCAGCTGGAAAAGGTTCGGGAGTGGGAGGGGGGGGATGCGGCCCCCGGTGCTGCTGCTCCCAGGCACCGGCCGAGGCTTTGTCCCCGCTGCCTCCGGTTTCACCTAATTACAAAGGACGAGGAGGGGAGGAGAAAGAGGAGAAAATCCTGTTTTCTGCCGCTTCTGGCCTTAGTTCTGTTGGAGGTGTGTGTGTGCTGGGGGGGTGGTGTGTGTTTGGTTTGCTTTGGCACTTTTTTCCCCCTCTCTTTTTCGTTACCGGGTAATAAAAGGGTGAAGGGATGTTGTGAAATAGAAAATTAGTTCTTGCCTGTTCTCTGGGTGTGTTTCCGTGCCTGCATTAAGCGAGGCACAAAGGAGAAAGTTTTAGGACAATGCGAGGTGCCTTTTGCAAAAGGTGGTGATTGTTCCGATTGTTGGTTTTAGAGAGAAAAGAGCTCGACATTGAGCTTAGACAAAGACGTTGCCTTTTCACCCGAATCAGGGAGAAGGGGCGAGCCGGAGAGGGAGTGAAGGGTTATTAAAAGTTGTCGTGTTTTTTTGTTTTGGTTTTTTCGGGGGAGTAGCGCTTTTTTTTTTTTTTTTTTTTTTGTACATGTTGCTCCATCTGCCAGGGGCCTGTAGTGGGCAGGTTTGCTCGCAACCTTTCAGCTGTTCCATATACAATATTAATGCTGGCCATTTCTATTCGGCATACAACAGCACTAATTGTAGTCTGAGGCATTAAGGCCGCCAGCCCATCTGCATGGAAGCTTTCAGAAAGAAACAAGGAAAAAAAAAAATAAAGAGAGAGAAAAATCTTTCACCCCCAGCTGGTAACCGGAGAAGTTGGTGCCAATTACAAATGCATAAAGTTTGAGATCTAATTTACTTTGAAATAGACTCGGGGAAGGCAGCAAAATGCAGCACGGAGATTTGGTGTCTGTATTTACACAGGAAAGCTCGGTTTTAGTTTAAATAATCTCAAAACGCTTGAAATGTTGACACGAGTGTAGCAAGATTTTAAAAAAACAAACAACAACAACAAAAAAAAATGCAAATTGCTCGGGGTTGGGGGAGTGAAGGGAACCTACTTTAAAAATCGTTTTGGTGTTCACCTGCAGGTGACCCGCAGGGACCCCCAGAGAGCACCCACCCCAAACCACATCCACGGGAGAAAATACGTGAATATTTTCCTTTTCTCCCACTCCCTTTGGGGAGATGGCAGCTCTTGCAGAGCTGAGAACACGCCATAATTATATCCTCCTTTCAAACAGCTGTAAAGTGACTCTGTAGAGCTTGGAGAAGGGGGGGAAAAAAGTCCTAAAATGGCCAAAAGGGGTCGGAACGGCTTAAAAAGTAGGAGCGGGCGGGAGCTGTCCAGCACCGTGGTGCTGATCGCCGCCGCTCTCCAGCCCATCCTTGCCCCGCGGGCTCCTCCAGCACAGGGAGGGGGCTGGTGGCCCCCCTGACCCGAAAATCTTCAGAGGGCGAGGAAGAATTTAGGGTGTGCGCTATGGTAGTTCCTGCCGGCTGCTGAAGTTTGTGGGAAGAAAGAAAAAACTACAAAAACCCTCAAAAAACTCCCGGGGAAGGGCCGAGTGTTTGTAGCGCTGAGGGAGGGAATGGGAGGAGGGGAAAGGCTGGGGAGTTTGGGAACAAAGAACAACCAAACACCCTCTCGCAATCCCGGGGCTTTGTAGGATGGTAGCAAAGCTGGCTAGGTGCACCCGGTCTTAATAAATGCACCAGCAATAATAAAATTATCCCGTGCAAATGCTGAGGCCCAGGAATGTTTGCCCGGGTGTGTGTGTTTGTGCACACGCAGCGTACATGGGCACAGATTGAGTGTGGAAACACGTGCGGGTAAACACCTCCCCACACCCCCCTTCTCCTGCCTTCCAGCCTTGCTATTGTGCTTTTGTTTCTCAAGTTTAAGCATCGCGTCTCTAAATGAAGCAGCGGTGGAGAGGACCAGGCAGTATTGTGAGCGGAGAGGAGCTGAGTCCTCCCGGCCCTCCCTTTGATTCTATCGCGGGTGCAGAACAATGGAGATGCTGTGTAGCACCGGGCCTGCTGCCTGCAGATAAGAGTTTAATAGAATTTCTGAATGCCAAAGGTTTAGGATGTAAAATATCCCTGTCTTCGTGGTGTGTCCAAAGGAGATAGAAAACGGCTTTTCAGGAGTACTCTCTGCTGGATATCTCCCTTATGCTAATGGGTAGGAGCACACCAGGCTTGCAAGGCACGGAAATGGGCATTGTGAGAATCTCCAAAGCGGCCTCAACATTTAAAAAATCAGTATTTCTGTTCCCCTGCCCTCAATAAAACGCCTGAGATGGGAAACGGAGTCTCTCCCTTGCCATGTGCCCTGTAATGGTCATTAGGTGAGATGGGCTTTCACCCGAGGCTCATTTTAAGCCCACGGTGCTAGGCAGGTGTCAGGCAAGCTCAAAAAGGACATAGCCTAAAACTCAGGCAGTTTGAGAGGGTTTTGCCTCCTCCTTCCTGCACCAAACTTGCCCAGGGTTGTGGGGAGGTGGTGAGGGGCAGCTGGGACCCCCGCAGCTCTGGAGCTGGAGTTCCCCGCAGGAAAACGCATCCCCGGCAGGAATCAACTTTCCCTGCCAGGCTCTGCCTCTGCTCTCTCAGCTCTCTAAAGGCTCTTGGGGTTTCCGTCCATTTGTGAGCTCCCTTCTGTTTTCGGAAATCTTCATTAAGATGACAGGAAAGTCTTAATCGTCTCGGTGATACTGGGGACGGCGTGAGGGTGCAGGGAAAAGCTCTGGGTGGGAAGCAGACACTTTTTCGCCCCCCTTTTCCACCCAGGGGGGCTGCAGCACGCCTGCTATTTCCCAAAAGTTGCGATCCAAGTGCTAATGCTCCCGTCTGGCGGGAGGAAGGTGCTAATACCCTTTCTGCCCCACGGGGCCGGGCTCTCTCCCCAGAGCCTCTCTCAAGCTCAGGGAGGGCTTTTTTTTTTTTTCTCCCGGGGTGGCCCCATCTCCTCCATTATTGAGGAAAGATGACGCTAGCTCCTGGGAAGTGTGGTCTTTCTGGGACGAATGGGAAGAATTTTGTCTCTTCGAAACAGTTCCCGAAGTGTTTGAGTCACCGTGTTCTTTTAGGACGTATCCTTGTGTTATCCTCCTTCCTATCACTGAGCTCAAATTTTAACCGACTGAGGCGATGTCTTCTGGGGAAAGGTTCTGTCAGTTATTATTTTATTTATTTTTTTTTTTTTTTAAGGGGGAAAAAAAAATATTTATACACCTTTTAACCACTCGCTTTTGAATATGTATATCAGCTAATATGCAATACTTCCAGGTTCAGAGAGGCGATAAATTTCCCGGTCTGTTCTTTATGGTGATAGGTCATCTTCCTAACCACCAATAAATATTGTAAAGTACTTTCGCTGGAGCTGTGCTAACCCAGGGCATCTGTCACTCGCTGCTTGCTGCTATTAGGAATTATTGGGCCGTACCACGCGTTGGGATGCGCGGGGGGGACACCCGGCACGGCTCTCGTCTCGCTCGTCATCCTTTTGTGTTGCTGCTATCAAAGTAGCCCCGAGCTTCGTGCATATTAATTATGAATCAGCTCGGGGAAAATCACTCACCTTCTGCTGGGTGTCGGGAAAAGGGGGGGGGGGGTGCCGGGAGAGAGGGGCTGGCGGGGCCGGGAGAGCCCCAACTCTCGATGCACTCAAGTCAGCAGCTCCATCCCTCTTTCTCTCTCTCTCTCTTTTTGATGCTATACTGTAAATTTATTTCACCTCAGAGAGTAAACAGATATATTGCAACCCCAAGGGTTCATGGGTAGTGTATTTACAAAGGGAAGGCGCAGCAAGCCCCCTCTGTGCCATTTCCATTAATGAGAGCGGTCATTAAGTAAATGAGACATTGCCTTTAGCAGGCTTAAGAGTTCACACACTAAGGAGTATCAGATATTTAATTGAAACCAACAACCCGTCTTACACGCGTGTTACTGGTGTAGGGAAGTGGGCTGCCCTCCAAGAACTCTCCCCCCACAACCTCCCCCATGCAAATTTCATGATTGGTTTCCGTGATGTCATTTTGCAAAGGGGCAGACAATAGCTGTGGGGAAAGGTAAGTCAATATTATGTTCTTTCGCTGACAAAGGCAGATAACGCTGGCTTTTTTTTTTTTTTCCTTCTGTCTTTTTTTTTTTTTTTCCCTTTTTTTTTTTTTTTTTTTTTTTTTTCGCCTTCCCTTCCCTCTCCCCTCCCTCGGCTGAGGGGAAAGGCTTTCGGAGCACACAGTTGATGTAAACAGACGCAGGCGTTTCGCCTTTCGAGCACGAAGGCTGGGTTGTTGTTTTGAAAATTGCACTGGAGAACCGAGGGGATTTTTATGATGATCATCATGCTCCTAGGTCCATCTTTGCTCGCTCGCTTTCTCGTTTCCTGCGAGACGCTAGTGGACATGTTATGCTTCTGACTGAAAACAGGTCGGATAAGACGAGAAAGGAGATTTATTTAAAAAGGAAAAAAAAAAAAAAAAGGAGGGGGGGGCGGGGAAAGGAAGAAAGAAACAACAACAACAACAACAAAAAACCCCAACATCGCATTCAGCCGGGAAACTTTCTGAATATTTCTGGAAGAGGATGATGCTTGCCGGGTTTGTGGACCGCGGGATCGGTGGATGTTTATCCGGAGGGAACCCTGTGTGGTGTTAGCAGAAGACGCTCCCGGGAGGAGTTTGCGCCGGCAGCGGCGGCGGCGGCCTCCGCGCCCGCGGAGCTCTCGGAGGTGCTGATGGAGGTGCGGGGAGTGGGGCTCCGCGCGTCCCTCTCCGGGCTTTCCCCTTTTTCTCCCCCTCCCTCCTCCCAAAGCCCCCTGATCACAAAAACTCCGTCCCTAAGTCCTCAGGCTCTTACTCCTCGGTCTTTAGGGAGCTCTGCGCCCCGGCGGGGGGAAGGGGGGGGGTTGGCCGCGGGTGCGGAAGGTTGGCGTTCTCCCGCTGAGTGTTTGCTCTTACCCTGGCAGACTTTTTTCTATATATTTTTATATATATTTATTTTTTTTATAATTTTTCCCTTCTCTTCGCCCAGTATTGACTACTCCAGAGTTCTCTATTTATAGCAGCGAGGAACAAGGGCCGCGTGCCATGTTGGTGGATATTTCCCTCTCCCTCCCTCCCTCCCTCCCTCTCTCTCTCTCTCTCTCTCTGCGCTGGCCACGGCAGAAATCTGCGGGTTCTTATTTTTAGCTAGCTCGGAAGAGGCTTTGCTCCTCTAATCTCTTTATCAATTTTAGCAAAGTTTTTTTCTTCTTCTTGTTGTTGTTGTTTTGCGGGTAATTTAAGGGGAGGGCGAAGGGAAGGGGGCTGATGCCTGAGGATGCACTCACCGACCCCGCCGAGTTAGGCTGAGTTTGGGGAGCAGTTTGCTGCCCTGCTAGGACAGACCCCCCTCGGGAGAGTGGACCTCAAAAAGGGGGCTCGGCACCCTCCCGAGGCTCCCTCACGAAAAGAGGACAAGGTTGTGGGGATCAGGTCTCCCCAAAGCCGGGCTGCCAGGGCAGGGGAGGGGGGCTCTGCCCTCTGCACCCCAGAACCGGCCGGGCAGCTGCCCCCCCTCTATTGTTGACCCCCTTTCAGCCTCTGAAAATAAGCGCAAAAAAGCCCCGGCGAAATCCTCGCCATCGCCGTGCCGTTACTTTTAGTTATTTTTTTTTATTATTATTATTTTTCTTTTCCTCTCCCTCTCTCTCGTTGCCTCATCTGCTGTTATTATCAGCCTTTTCCATATGGCCACTTTAATTAATGGCAGACAAAAGGGGGTTTGGGGGGCTGGAGGGGAGGAGGAATCCAGGAATTAGAGTTTATAGTCGGTTTGTCTCTGATGCTGTCATAGAAACCAGAAGCAAAGATGCCGCCTTTCCACTTCTTTGTATGATCCTGTTTATTGTTCCCGAGCAGCGCAGATTGGAGCAGGCGCATGTTGCAAAGCTCCAACCATCGCCTGCTCCTGCTGCTGCGGCCCGAGGAGTCCGGGCAGGACTCATGCCCGTCGGCTTCCTCTTCCCTCTTTTCTTCCCTCCCTCGGGAATCTCAAGGATAACTTTTTTTTTTTCCTTTTTTTTCTTTTTTTTTTTTTTTCTTTTTTTCTTTTTTATTCTGGGATCTGTTGGATCCCAATGGCCAGAAGAGTAGGAAAACTCCCCAAAGTTGCGTTTCTCCTTTCCCAGCAAGCAGACGGGAGCTGTCCCTTGCGTCCCGGGGAAGTTCGGGTCCGGTTATCCCGGAGCGATGGGTCCGGTTTTGTCCCCCGCGGGTGGCACCTTCCCGGGGGTCCCGGACAGAGCTGTTTGTCCCCTGCACAGCCCCGAGGAAGGGGCCGTGAACCCCTCCTCGTTCCAGGGTGTCCGTCGGACCTCACCGGGGGGAGAGGGCACAGCGGGGACACCTCGTGCTGTAGGAGATGCGGACACCCATCCCCGCACCCCTGGGAGCCCTTGCAAGGGGGGGTTCGGGGCCCGGCCCGGTGCGGGACGGTGCTTAAGGTGCCAAGGGTGGCTTTGGGATGGGGGTGTCCCCCTCCCCTTTCGGGAAACTCCGTGCTGGAAGCGGGTGAGAACCCCCTCCCATTAAAAGTCAAAACCTCTCCCTTTCTCCCACTCCTCCGTCGCTTTTCTCTCAGGCTCATCCTGAGCAGGAGGAGAGGGGGTGAAGGGACACGGAGCAGGGGGATTCCATCCCGGGAGGCTCGGGATTGCCGGGCTGGGACTTTCCCGGCGGGTCCGGGGTGGGGAGGGGGCAGAGCAAACTCCGACCCTTCCTGTCCCACCGAAGCCCCGGGGGGGGGACGGGCAGCGGAGCAGCCCCCGGTCCCGGCTGTCAGATGCCGAGGGCAGGGCTGACTTTGCAAGACGTAGCTCGGCGTCAGAGCAGCTGCCATTTTAGCAGACGGTGCTAAACTCCCCCCCACACACACACACCCCCAGCCCAGCAGCCTTGGCTTTGGGGTGTTGGCACCGAACTTGGCTGCTTGAAAGGGGCATCTTGCTCAGCTGGGGCTTGGGAGAGGTCACAGTGCACCCTAAGTCAGCAGCACCCCCAAAGCAGGGTGATTTACACAGCTTCTGGTGCGCAGGAATATGAAGTCTTCTCCCAAATCCCACCGGGGTTCCGCATCAGGGGGAGGGGGCTGGGGGTCGGTGAATTTCTCCTCCCGACCCCCCAAAATCAGTCGGTGCAATGCCGAACACTCCTAAACTTCCTCTCTAGGGAGGGGTAGAGCCTTTTTGCAGCCTGGGGGTGCTTATTTTGCAAGGGGTGCTGGCATTGACTCCACTCGCAAGTTTTTTTTTGGGGGGGTCCCTTTTCCCCCCGAGAGCTGAATACCGGGGGAAAGAGCGGCGTGGGGAGGGGGGGGGGGAGTCACCATGGGTGGGTTGGGCTTCCCAGAAGATGTGGAATCAGCCGTGGGAAGGGGAGGGGGACACGGAAAGTGTCACCGTAGCGCTGGGAAGGCAGACGGGAGAGTTTAATGGCAAAGGGGTTGGGGGGGGAGGGGGTGAAACCCGTTTCCCCTTTGCTTTTTTTGTCTGGGTGGCACTTGGTAAATGGGGAGGACTCGGGTCCAGAGCTGTGAACTGTCCCGCTTGGTCGCTAGAGCTCTGTCCTTAAGGACAAATGACATCTCCTGTCATCACTTGGTTGCTGTTTCCCTTTCTCTCCTCTGGGAGCTGATGGTGGAGGATCCACACGAAACTTTTAGAGCTGGGAATGCATCTCCGTGTGTTATTCCCCCCACCCGAAAAAAAAAAAAAAAAAAAAAGGAGATGGTGCCTCTGAGCTATTTGTTTTGCAAATGATCTGTTTACTCCCTGGCTCTGCAGATGAGGATGCTGCCATCCAGGGGGTGATTCAAACCAGGGTAATTTGTGTTTTTGGGAGGTAGCCCTCCAGGGGCTGTATGACAGGGACCAGAAGGCTGGGATTAACTCCTTCCCATCTTCTCAGCTCCCAGGTGTTTGTAGACAGGGGAGAAGTTATACCTAGAAAACCTCCCATTTTAAAATGTAGAAACTTGACCCACCACTTGGAGAGAAGATCCTGGTGTAAAGAGGGAAGTGGAGTGATGAACACGTGCTGGGAAAATTTCTGAGGTGGGAGAAATGCCCTTTAACCACCTTACTCCTAGAGGAAACTGAATTTACCTGATACCTTCTCCAGGATCAGGGACCCAACTCATGAATCGTGGCAAAATTGGGGCACCCCTTCTTCTTCCTTCAGAGATGGGAGGGGGAAAACCATCACCCTCCACTCCCCTTAGATAATTTTGCAAAGGTGGAAAAGACTTTTTGTGTATCTGGAAGAAATGAGTTTTCCCTCTTGGCAGGTGAATTGGGCAAGGGAATTTCTCCAAGTTCTGTGTTTGTCCTTGCAGAGCTTGGGAGCAGCCTGAGTGGTGGTAGCTTGGTCCTTTGGGGCAGGACTGAGGCACAGAAAATTAAAAAGAGAAATTTCCAAGCATTTCCTCCCTGTGCAGGTTCTCTGGGCTTCCCCAGGGTGAGAGCAGCAGTGCAGGAGGGCTCCTCTTGGCTTCTCTGCTCTGGGGCAGGGTCTTGCAGGTTGTTTCTGCCCTGGGAAGAAGAGCTGGGGGTGGGCAGGGAGGTGAGGACCCCCCAAAGGCATGAGGAGGTGCTGAACATTTATACAGAAAGAACACAAACATTGAAAATCCCCTGAATGCAGTGACTTGAAAACCTGAAGCATTTTGCATGTTTCCTGTGGATGCTCTGAGTGAAGGCACAAACTGGAATTCTCAGGAAAAATGGCTAAATACACAACACCAAAGTAGTGGTGGTGGTGTTGATTTGGTTTTTTTGGTTTGGTTTTTTTTGTTTTTGTTTTTTTTTTTTTTTTTTTTTTTTGTTTTGTTTTTGTTTTTTGGTGTTTTTTTTTTTTGTTTGGGTTTTTTTTGTTTTTTTTTTTGTTTTGTTTTTTTTGTTTTTTTGTTGTTGTTTTTTTGGTTTTTTTTCGTGTTTTTTTGGTGTTTTTTTTTGTTGTTGTTGGTTTGGTTTTTGTTGTGTTTTTGTTTGGTTTTTTTTTCCTTACGGTGCTTATTCATCCCTCCAACACCTCTGTCTCTCCTTGCCGTGGTTTTGCTGGTGGGGATGGGGAGGCAGAGACCATTTCTGGGCCAGAAAGGTCCCGAATGACTGCGTGGGATTTTAGTGTGAAATCCTGGAGCTTTTAAGCAGGAGTTTGGAGAACTTCATTTTGCACAGCAGTGGCTGCTTTGTGTAGCAACCCTTCTGGCCAGTGGCTGCAGGGAACTGGTCCAGTGGTGTCCTGGAGGGAGCTGTGGCTGTTTTGGGGCAAACCCAAGGGTTTGTGTGACCCCAGCTTGTTTAAGGATGAATCTGGGGAGAGGAGATGAGCTCTGAGCAGGGCTCCATCCTCCCAACCTTCTCCTCTGCTCAGCCCATCAGCTCATCCCAGTGTCCCCAGTGTCCCCAGTGTCCCCAGTGTCCTGTGTGGTTATGTGGTGACTCAGGTGTTTTCTGGGAGTCAGGAGATGAAGTTGAAAACCTGGCCAGGGAAGAGTGGACAGGGGAGAGGAGATGAGGAAAGGAAATGGAGGATTTCCAGGCAGAGTTTGGTCAAGGAAAGGATGGCTGAGATCACCTTGTCCTGCCAGCCAGGCTGTGCCACTCTTAGAGCAGAATAATGGAGTGACACACTCTGTAACACTCTGCTTTTCAACTTGATTTTATATATATATATATATACACACACACATATATACACATATATATATAATTTTTTAAGAAGAAAAAAAATATAATTTTCACCTGAATTAAAAATACTTTTGATCTTTGTCTTCCATTGAACTTTTTGCTTCAGAGAGAATAGATTAATAAACACTTTCAAATGGAAAAACATCATTTGGAGAGGTGTCCCTTTTATCTTGAACACAGAGCTTTAATGCTAACCTGGGTATGGGCTGCCTGTCCCTCAGTCCCTTTTGTCTTGCTTTGGTATCTTAACAACAATAAATTTGCTTTTATTGTCATCGTGATGGCCTTTACTGGTCACTTTCTATTCTTTCTTTTTTTTAATTTTTTTTATTTTGAAGTCAGCACGTTAAAAAAAAAAAAAAAATTGCAATGTTATTTTAATCAGACCAAATGAAAGAGCAAATCAGAGCGAGAATTTTAATCTGCCCCAAGCAAAACTGCCTTGTACATCTGTCATGTTGGGATTAGTGGAACTCTTTAAAGAAGCTGAAGACTTTTTAAACAAAGTATTAAACATTTGTGACCTGATTTCCATTCTTCCGATATTCTCATTAATAAGAGTGCAGGCTGAAAGACATCTGTTAGGTCCTATTTGTTTTCAGAATATTAAAGAATAATAAGAATATAGAAGGGTGAGGGGGTGGAGGGAATTTAAATGTAATATTAAAAGCCAAAGCTCTAAGCTGCAGTTTTCCAAAGTGATTCTGGGATAAACCTGTGGGGGGGGGAGGAAGCCAAATTTTGGTAAAACCTGGAAGTTGGATGCTCCAGGTTGTTGGTGTTGGGTTGAGGCTCTTAGGGCTTGGGTGAGGCTTCCCCTTGCTCCATCCCCACTTCACGAGTGGAGAAAGGGCAACTCTGGACATAAAATCCAGCAGGGTTGAGGCTTTAAATTGCCCACAGATACAAGGAGGGTGTGGGTGGCACCTGGATGTGTCCAGTGCTGCCTTGGACCAGAAAATGGAGTAGGGAGGGAGTGAAAATGTCCTTCTGGCATTTGCTGCTTGTGTTTGGTTTGATGCTAAACCAGCTGAGGCTTGGGAAGAAATAATAAATGGGAAAAAATAATAAATGGGAAAAAATAATAAATGGGAAAAAGTAATAAATGGGAAAAAGTAACAAATGGGAAAAAGTAATAAGCATTTGCTGCTTGTGTTTGGTTTGATGCTAAACCAGCTGAGGCTTGGGAAGAAATAATAAACGGGAAAAAATAATAAATGGGAAAAAGTAATAAATGGGAAAAAGTAATAAATGGGAAAAAAATAAATGGGAAAAAGTAATAAGTGGGAAAAAAATAAATGGGAAAAAATAATGAATGGGAAAAAAATGATAAATCCAGGCATGTGTTGGGTAAACTACTTGCTGAAGCCTTTGCTATTAAGAGGAGTATATGGTGGAAGAGGAGGTTGCTGTCGACTGCAATCTTTGCATCTTGTTTATGCTTGCTGGGTAAAATATTAACTAAAGCATCTGAACATAAAGTTCTGGTGTGAAAGAATATCAGCAGGGGAGAGCCATATGGTGCCAGGCTGCTAACAAAATACCAAACGCTGGAGATTCCTTTTTGCAGCAGCCTGCAAACTCTCATTCCCATACATAAAACATGAGTTCACGCCTTTGATTACTCTAAACACGAGTCCAGGAGGTGCAGGCATCTCTTTGGAGCTCACACAACTCAGGGCATGCAGTTCTCTTCCCCCCCACCCCCTGCCCCCTTCCTCTTCCTTTACATAAAAGAAATCGATGTTGAGCTGTTAAGATACAAATATCCAATATGCTGGGAGACAATATGTTGCCCAAACTGCTGTGTAAGCTGCCTGCCCTCTAATTAAACATCAGCTGCAGGAGGGACTCCAGTTTCTTCCTCCTTTCCCTTATCCTTGTGGCTTTCCTTGGGACAGCACCCGTGCCAGGTCTGTGCCTGGTTTGGGGCTGCCAGTCCTGGGGTTTGGGAGGTTTGGGATGGATGCTGAGGAGCAGAAGGGTCTCTCTGAGGAGCAGCTCAGGGGGGTGTTTACCCCCCCAGCTCAGGAGTTGGGTGCATCCAGCAGCCTTGGATTCAAACCCAGTGTTAGGAGGGTGCTCTGTGGAACTTGGTTATAAAGTCTGAGAGGTGGCTCTGGGGGGAGTTTTCATGCACACGGTGTTTAAAACTCAAGGTATTGCTGGCAAAATCTGTAGGTGACACTGTGAGCATTTTTTAATTTTTTTTTTCCTAATTTTTTTTTCTTTTTTTTTTTTTTTTTTTTTTAACAGTCCCTCAAAACCGATTTGATGATGAACTTTGCCTTGTGCTCATCCCTGGGCTCCCTGAGCCTGGTTTGTTGGGTACCCCTCACTAAACTTGGGTGCAGAAACACCCACCTAACCCTGAGCATCCTCCCCAGCAGCTGCCTCGGGTTAACCAGTTCAGAGCTGGAGTCTCTCCCCCTTGCCCACCTGGGAGGAGGAAGCTCTGGGGCTTCTTTGGCTGTGGCTTTGGGGCTAAACCTTGCATGCCAAGCACCTGAAAAGTCCCTTGGACATCCAACCTCCCTTGGAATAGAAGATCAGGGTGAGAACCTCAGTGCAGGCTTGAACTTCCCTCTTTTGGGGCTGCCTCTCCCATCCCAGCTGGACGGGCAAAGCTGAGTGATGGGATGGAAATAAAAAAGTTTTGGGGTAGGGATGGGTCTGCTCTGTGAAGCCATAGCCCAGAGGGCTGCTATTGGGTTAAGTCAAGGTGCCAGATGGGCTTTGGGAGAAGTTGCTGGATTCCAGCCAAGAGTTTTTGGAAAAAAAAAACAAAAAACCACCTTGTAATGGAGCTTGAAGCCTAAGGAAGAGTTTCCCTTTGGGTACATGAGGCCAATCCTCACTCTGTCCTTAAACCCCAAGCACCTGCGTAAAGATGAGAGAAAATAAATTAACTCCTTTCCCTGGTAAAGGTAAAAAAGAAATAGAAAAACCTTGTGTGGAAGATGTTCTAGGTGAAGTTATCTTGGGCCAAGTCAGCTCAACTCGAGTGGCTCTGCAGAGAGGACAAAGTTTGTGCCTCTGAAAGCTTCTGGGGCTGTGAATGTGCCTGGAGCCCCTCCTGCTCCTGCTGATCCATGGGTTTCTCCTCCATAATTCTGAAGCTTTGCATCTAGGCAGCTGCTGGCAAGTGGAGTTAAAGGTTTGTTTGTTGCCCTCAATATTTGAATATAATCAGTCAGTGAGGAACTAGCTGCTTTTGCCCAGAGAACCACTCTCTCCAAGAACACAAGTGACAGGAGAGGATTAATAGCCTTCTGCAGAGAGCTGCTCTGGGTTTTTATGTTAAAAAAAAAAAAAAAAAAAAAAAAAAAAGCAGTGCCTGGGAGCCATGTTGTTGCTTTAAAAAAAAATGACAGCCTAAACAGTTAACTTTGCCTGCAGTGTCTTGGAGGAGCAGGGAGTTGTCAGCTCCTCTTGAACATCCCCTGGAAACTTTTGGCTCCCTCCTGTCAGGGATGGGTTTCCTGGCTGCCAGGGGGGGCTGGGAGCTGCCAGGCTGGCAAAGCAGCTCTGGCAGGTTGGCTGCTTCCCTGCCAAGCAGGAGAGCAAGGCCACCCCATCAGGAATGAGAGGGTTGGGAAAAGGGGAAGGGTTTGGAGGAAAGAGGAGTTTTCTAGATAGGGGTTAATCCTTGGTTCTGGTGAGCGGGTGTTGGGGTCTGGGGCTCCTCCTGCCTTGGTACTGGGGTAAAACCAGTTGGGGCATCAGACTCAGCCTGGTGCAAATGGCTGGAAAAGGGGCTGGAAGCTGCCCTGAGCCCTCTGCCATGGGCACCCAGCTGCTGCCCCATCCCGTTGTCCCCACTGGGTGTTCCCCAGCAAGCTCAGGACTGAAAGGTACCACTTGGTTCTGTTTAATTGCAGCTCCACAGGGCCTGCAGGAGCCAGGAGCAGTGCCAGCAGGGCTGTAAACTTCACAGATTTGATGATTCTCCTTCCTTTCAAGCAAGTGGCTCAGAGCAGCCACCCCATTCAGCAGTGCTAAAGCTGGAGGGGACCCCAGCATCGTGGTTGGCAGAGCCCCACACGTGGCCAAGGCATTTTTTAAATAAAAACCCTTAGAAGGGGGGCAGCTTCATCACCCCCTTCCAGGACAGGCAGAGTGGGACCCTGTGCCCCTGCTCTGGGAGCTTTGCCATGGAAATGGGCATAATTTGAGGATGCTGAAGGGATGCTGGGGTGGGGAGGGGATGTGGGGGGCTGAGAGCCAGCAGGCCCTGTGCAGTGCTGCCTCTTGCCCCAGGGGAGCTGTTGCTGCTCGATGATCTCACCTCCTTTTATGCCTTATTGCTTCTGTCTCTCTGACTCTGGGTGACACACGCTTACGTGTCAACTTTTCACTTCTTATATGGCAGCACAGAGGAAAGGCTCCATATCACCCAGACAAGCTGGCAGCTGGGAAGGAGCCCATTTAGTGAGCTAACGTGGTGACAAGAGGCAGTGCCAGCCTCTGCCCCAGCTCTTCCAGGAGGCTTCTCCCCCCTCTGCCTGACCCCGGTGTCACACGGGGTAGAAAACCCCATCCAGAAACCCCCTTGCTCGAGGAAACCCTGTTGGTCAACCCTAGTCCTGTGCTGGGGGTGAAAGGGTTTGTGTCCTTCAAGCAGCTCTGTGTGCATGGAAAATTCGGGCACAAGCAATGTGGGGTTTTGTAGCTTCTGTGTGGGTTTGTTTGTTGGTTTGTTTGGGGTTTTTTTGGTTTTTTTTTTGTTTGGTTGGTTTTCGGTTTTGGGTTTTTTTGTTTGGTTTTGGTTTGTTTTTTTTTTTTTGTTTTGTTTTGGTTTTTTTTTTTTTGTGTTTTTTTTTTTGTTTTTTTGTTTTTTTGTTTGTTTTTGTTTTGTTTTGTTTTTTGGTTTTTTTGTTTCTTTTCTTTTTTTTTTTTTTGAAAGTTTGTCGTGTTGCCCAGAACCTGCAGGGCTGAGGGGAAGTTCCCAGAGCAGATTCCCTTGAGCTGTGGCTGCCAACACTTCTGGGCATCTCTGGAGATTTAGAGCCCAGGAGAAACTAAAGCTCTACAGATGACTAAAATGGTAGAGGATCAGTTCATATCTCACCTGGTCCTTTTACTCTTTCCCTCCACGCTGGAGCAAGCTGTCTGCTGGTCAGAAATCGGTGCTGAGCTGAAGGAGGGGTTGTCCTGTCCCACCCAGCCTGTCTCATTTCTCATTTTTCTCCTTTACTTTAGACACCTTGGGTCCCCCTCCACAAGTCCCCCCCTCCAGCTTACTCTTTTGCTTCTCATTTAATTTCCAAATTGATGATGGGGCAGCTCGGGCAGGGGGTGCCAGACACCCAAGCTGGGTTGATGCATCCCACTCTGTTTTCCATCCCTGCATCCTGGGGGTTCCTTCCCCACAGAGTGAGGAGGGGGATGCTCTGCTTCCAGCAATCAGCACACATATCCCCAACCTCCAGCCTCTTCCCAGACCACCTCAGGTGGGAAAAGACATCCATGTGCTGGTGGGTTTCCTCCTTCTGCCAGCTCTGCTCACCCCACACCAACCTCAGCAGCTTAAGCTCATGGTTTTCCCTTTTCCTGAGGTCAGCAGAACCACGGGAAGGGTTGTGGCAAGCAGAAGATGTCCTTGCAATGTCACCCTGAGCCATCACCTCCTTCCCTGCAGCAGCAAGACATCTGGGAGCTGCTTACCCAAACCATGCCTCCCCCAAAACCTCCCTAAAAATCCCTCTGTGCTGACTTCTCCTGCTGCTGTTTCAACAACACACGGGCTCCAAGGAGCGTTTTGGTTTGGTAGGAAAAGTAATTATTACCGGGGTGCAGTTTAGCAGTTGTGTTTTACAGTGCTGGTAAGGTTAAAAGAAATAATAATAATCATATAAGAAAGGCTCAGCCAGAGCAACTGCCTGCAACATGCTATTTGCATTTTTAAGGAAATACTTCTTTGAGACAGCTTGGGTGAAAGGTCAGAATTTGCATATAAATGGAAAAGAAAGTGTGTGATGCTGGAAGTTACATCTATATTATTTTCTCAGCGGTGAGCTGCTGTTTGGGAGATTAGGGGATAGGGTTTGCGTTTGGTTTGTGCTGAATAGAGAAGGTACCAGGAAAGCCAAATGAGAACAAAATAATGAGGGAAACGTGCGTGAAGAAAGCAAGGACATCATCCTGCTTGGGGGAGATGAGCAGGGCTGCATCAGTGGGCAGAAAAGGAGCTGAAGGGAGCAGAAAGAACTCTCTGTGCTGTGGATAAAGCTGGCAGGAGAGGGGGGATGCTGCCACTTGTCATCTGGAAGTAAAAACCCCAGGGCTCGCTTGGTGTTCAATTTATATTTTTTTTTATTATTATTTTTTTGTTGGTTTTGGTTCTTTTTCAGGCTGAGGTGTGCTTGGTGAGGAGTTAATCACCAGGCTCCCACAAAGCTCCTGCTATTGCAGAAGGAAGTTTGTCACTCTGGGTGACTCTTGGTGGCTGGCAGGGTGAAGGCAGAGGCACCCGCGGCTCAGGTCTTGCTCTCACCTTGGAGCAGCTCAGCACCAGCTGAGAGCTTTTCCAGGCCCTGTTGCTGTTGCTGTTGCTGCTGTTGCTGTTGTTGAGACTCCAAAAGGGTTCTCCAGTGGAGAGCCTGCTTGCTTTGTGTCCCCTCTCCTTGGTGGCCCTGCTCAGAGCGTTTTGACAGCTCCCCCAAGGAGCCAGGGGAAGATGGGCTGTTGACCGATGCTCACTCTTTCTTCTTTGTGATCAATACCCTTCAGAACAATGCACAGACAGCAGGAAAGCTGTGGGCAGGCAGCCTTTATTCTTTTTTTTTATTTATTTGAGGAGTACACAAGTGATACAAAGCTGGGAGGTGAAAACCACCTTGTTTCCTACGCTCTGCAGCACCGGGCAGAGTGCTCTCTGTGCCTCTTTTTATTGAGTCTTTTTTCTTTTTTCCTACAAAGTCTTATTAAGGGGCTGTGAACACTGGAGCATGAATATTGCTCTTAATGAGGAGAGGTTGTAGCCTCATTTGCTTCCTTCATGTTGTAGGTGCAGCAGGGGCTTCAGCTCCTGCACTGCTGGGTGACCCAGAGAAAGTGGGGGAATGGTCCCTGCCCTGAGCTCTGCCTGGCTGAGTGGGAAGGGATGGAGGGAAGGACCTGGAGACAGGATGGCAGGGATGGGTCTGTAACCCCCTGCTGATCCCCCCCTGCTGAGGGTGTTGGTCCCTCTCCAAGGAGCAGGTTCCTGCTGTGATGTCCTGGTGTTTGGGGGCCTTGTTGGGATGAAGCCAGTTGCTCTGTGTCCAGTCCCAAAGGGATGATTGCCTTTTCCCAGCAAGGTCCTGGCAAGGACAGCTCCAAAGCATCCCAAGCTCAAAAGCTGGCATGGTCAAGGTGACCACAGGGGCTGACACAGTCACTGAGGCAGAGGTGGCAGCTGAGGGCATCAAAAGGCAACTAGGCTGGTGAAGGGCAATTAGGGCAACTGGGCTGGGGAAGGGATCCAGCACAGATCCTATGAGGAAGGGCTGAGGGAGCTGGGGGTGTTGAGGCTGGAGAAGAGGAGGCTCAGGGGAGACCTCATCACTCTCTCCAACTCCCTGAAAGGAGGTTGGAGCCAGGGGGGGGTTGGGCTCTTTTCCCAGGCAACTCTCAGCAAGACAAGAGGGCACAAGAGGTCTCAAGTTGTGCCAGGGGAGGTTTAGGTTGGACATTAGAAAGAATTTCTTTCTGGAGAGGGTGATCAGCCATTGGAATGGGCTGCCCAGGGAAGGGGTGGATTCTCCATCCCTGGAGATATTTCAAAAGAGCCTGGATGTGGCACTCAGTGCCATGGGCTGGGAACCACGGGGGGAGTGGAGCAAGGGTTGGACTTGGTGAGCTCTGAGGTCCCTTCCAACCCAGCCAATTCTAGGATTCTATGAAAGCAGAATGGGCCAGGAGGTGAGGTGGCATAAGGCCAGGAAGGAGGACACGGGCCCCTTGTGCTTGGAGAAGTCTCCAGGAGGGAACTGAGGTGGGAGCTACAGCAGGAATCACTGGAAGGAGGGTGGCAGATTCCTGGAGAAGGAGAACTGGTGGCATCGTGCTCCTTCTGCCCCAGTGCAGAGCCAGATCATGGGATCCCAGACTGGGTTGGGTTGGAAGGGACTTTAATCATCTAGCTTAACCCTCTGCCATGGCAGGGACACCTCCCACCAGCCCAAGCTGCTCTGAGCCCCATCCAACCTGTCCTTGGATGCTTCCAAGGAGGGGGAAGCCCTGGCAACCCCTCCTCTCCTCCATGTCCCAGGAACCTTGGAGCTGGGCAGGATTTGGTGCCTCTGAGCACCTCCCAGCCCCAGGGGTGCTGAGCTGGGCACTCATGGGTTAACAGCACAGGGAGTGCTGCAAGTACCTGCTTGGCAGGGGAAAAGTTTGATCCTGCTGGAATCAAAACCTTTCCTGTCCTTTGGGTAAGGGGAAAGAAAAGAGTGTGCATCCCAGGTTTTATGACCTTTGGTGTGGCAGCCTGGGGGTTCAGCCAATGGGCTGTGTGTTTGTTGGGGCTGTGGGATCAAAACTTCAGCTCCCTGGTGGGGCAGCATCCCCAGCGTGGGACCCCAAGAGGGGATGTGGCTGGGAGGGATGTGGGGTGAGGAGCAGCGAGCTCTGGGATGCAGGGCTGGGATGTGCTTGGTCAATGTGAGGATGGAGCCCAGGGAGAGAAAATTCCATGGAATGAACAGCCCAGGACAACACAAGTTAGTTGGCCCTGCTGGATCTCCCATCCATACAGCCCATCCTAACCCCTTGTGAAATCCTATCTGCTGATAAGCACAAAATGTAATATCTATTACCCAGCTGTTAAACCTCAATTAATACGTTTTAATGATCAGTCATTTACAGTGCAATAAACAATTAACATCCTGTATTAGATCCTCAATTAAATGCATGCTGGGGGAGCTAAAAGTGAAGCAGGGAAGGTGGCTGTGCTGCAGTGAACAGCCAGAGTTGTGTTCAATGAGATGGTGATTTTCTGCCCTGAGAGGGGCTGCACCAATGCTCCTGGCATGGGACAGAACAGAGGAGAATTTCTAAAGGAACTGGGTTCTGCTGGGTTTGAGTGAATTCTGAGCCTGGGCTGGGCAGGAATGTGGAGCAAGTGGTGGAGGGGTCCCTTGGGTGGCTTTTGCAGCTTAAAGGTGTAATATTTGGATTTGAGGTGTTTCTTTTGCTTCATCCCTATGAATGGTGGGGTCTGAAGGGCCCTCTGCTCCCTGGCACTGAGAACTCAGCCCTTGTTTTCTGCTGGGACCCCAAAAGCTCCTGCCTGCTCTCAGCATCTTGCTGCCTTGTTAACCCAGCCTTCCCCTTGCCCAGGAAGGATGAAGGGCCTGAACCAAGACGAAGAAAAATCTCCCTTTCTCCCTTTTCTTGCACTTGGAGGAGCAAACGAAGATTGATGTGTTTTCCTTCCAGTCTCCCAGCTGAAACGTGCAGGGTTGAATCTTCTGAGAAGAGGGAGCTTCCCCCCCCCCCCAGTCTTCTCCCCAAGGACCCCATCTCTCAGCCCATCCCTTTGTCCCAGCAGCTGGAACCTCTGCCCAGCTCTGCAGCCAGGCTGATGCTGCTCTGCCAGCCAGGAGGCAGCTGCAGACACAGGGACACGTGTGGGAGCTGGCTGCCACCCAGGCACTCCCCTCCTGCAGCCTCTTGCCTCCTTTTTCTATTCCCTTTCTGCATGCCAATGCTTCCTGGGAGGTTTGCTGGGTTTATTATTGGGGGAACTTTCTGCCATTCTTTAGTAGGTTGTTTTGTGTTTTTTTTTTTTCCTGAGAAATCAATGCTTTCTCCTTTCTTTGGAAAAAAAACAACCCAACAAGCAACCCACACCCTGGTCTGATTAACACCCAGATTCATGTATGGTCTTCTTCCCAAGTTTCCAGATGTTTGGAAGTTGATCAGGATGATCTGAGGGTTTCCCAGAACTTTGTTCTTTCATGCCAGGATTTTACACAACCCACAAGGCTCGGGGTCCCTGCTGACCTTGCTCAGCCTTTACCTCTGAAGGGGGAGGAGGGGGCAAAGAGTTTGAAGAACCACCTGAAAGAGGATGTGGTGGTGTTTTGGTGGGGGATTGTCTTAGATTTTCATGAGAAAAACCAAAGAATCTGCTGAGGGACCCCAGTGTGTGATCCAGTCCTGGTGGGATGGTGGGTATGGAGGATGGGGCAGGGGATGGAAAGCTGGTGACTTCTTTGGGGATGTGAAGGTCTGGCTGATCTATCAGACCAGCTGAGACTTCAGGGTTTTGGGTTTTTTTCCAGGGGCAAGTGGATACAAATGCTGTTTGTGAGCTCTGGACAGTCCCAGCTCTGTGTCAGGAGGGGACCCCAGAATGTGCTGTTCCCTCTGGGACCTGGGGAGCATCCCCCATCTCCTCTAGGTAGGGGTCACAAGAAGTGTCCTTCCCAAAACCAGTGAGCTCCATTTCTGCTGAACCCAGGGGCCCAGAGGGGAGGTGGAAAGGGCAGAGCCAGCACTGCAAGTTGATCCTCTCTGGAGATCAGATGCATTGAAACAGCAGAGAGGCAAAGAAATCTGATGCTTGTGTTGAGGGAGCTGCTTTGGCCATCAGAGCCAGGCTGGGCAGAAGGGTGATGGGCTGCTTGCTGTGGGACCAGCAGATCTCCAGCCTGCTGAGGGCTCCTTCACCCTCCTCTTGCTCTCAAGGATGAAGGCACAGGGGGGTTGGGACAGGACCTGTGAGAAGGACAGGATTTGATGGGCTGGATTTGATGTGGCAGCTTCTGGAGCTCAACCTGAGCCAAGAAAGTAGGAATATGGGAGCAAAACTGACCCAAAGAAGATAAGGGTGCTTGGGGGGGGAGGTTGCTACTTCCTCTTCCTTGGGGTTGACTCTGTAAGCTGTCTGGGGTTGACTTTGTAAGCTATCTGGAGGCTCCTTTTGCATCCTGAAGTTTAGCCCATTCTCTGCTCCTGCCTTCCAGAGAAGATCCTCCTGCTTTAAAACCCACTGCCTGGGAGAAGGATGCTCAGGGAAATGCTTCAGGCCAGGCTGTCCTATGAATGTGCTATAGAAACATTTTTATTTCTTCTTATTTGATGCTTTTCCCCCTTCTCTTCTCCTTTCCACTTTCCTTCCCACATTTTCCTTGGTTTTCATCACCTCTGCTTCCCTGCTCCCATTCCCCAGAGCTTTCCCAAGGCAGAATCATGTCTCAGCAGCTTTTGGATTTAGTTTCCAAGCCCTCTGCCTGTCCTAGGGGTCCAGGCTGGAACCCCACACTTCAGACAGGGTTTGGAGTAGAGTCTCCAAGAGAGATGAAACTTGGGAGAAGTCCCCTCAGGTGCCTTCCTGGCTCCAGAGCAGCTCAGGGTTGGGACAAACCCCCAAGGTGACATTCCTGGTCAGCTGTCACAGGCACTAACTTGGGTTGGACGTCACCAGAGGATCAAATTATCCTGGTCTTTCAATGTACTTGTTCCTGCAGGAACACTGGGGGACATACTGGTTGTACCTTAAGGTCTTGTAGACAGAGAACAAGCAGAGGCAGGGGAGCAATAAATTCCCTGTTTTTTTTTTCATCATGTTCTCCTCAAAGCTGTTTGGTGGCAGAGCAGCTCCCCAGTTGCTCTGCTGGTGTTCTGCACACTCAGCAATTATTCCCTGGGGGGAACACCCACCCTCCATAGGTTTCCTTCAGAGTTTGGGGCCTTTTCTTTTTTTTTCCCTGTCTTAGACATCACCCCAAGAAAGGAAAGATAGAGTTAAGGAGTCCTGGGAGCCTCTTCAGCAGAGGAAACTGAGCCCCAGCTCTGAGTTCTCCCTTGGGTTGCTGGAAACCTGGGATGAAGGAGGGTGCTGGAGCTTGTGATGCTCCTCAGGTGCCTGGGGGATGGGCCCCTTGTTCCTTTGCATGGGTGGGAGAGAAATGGAGCAAGGCTTGGAGAACGGGCAGGGAATTCTTCAGTACTCAGATTAAAGATGTGAGGGGAAGGCTGGTGCCTAAAGTGACAACGTTTTACCAAGGATGAGCTGTGACAGCCTGGGGGGGGAGGATGGGAAGAGTCTGGGGGCAAACGCTCTTCGTCTCATCACCGTGAGCAAGAAATGTGTGGGAGGGAAAAAAGGTCACAGTTTTTTTGTGGGTTTTTTTTTTTTTTTTTTATTATTTGATGAGAAGCTCCCAGCCCAGAAAGCCCAGAGGGCTGACTCTGCCTCCTGACCCTCTGTTCTTCCCTTCCCCAGAAAATGAGTTTCGGGGTGAGCTGCTGAATCAGAGGTGGACTTGTGGAGAGAGGATCAGCAGCTGTGAGGGAGCCACCAGCCTGCACGGCACACACATCAAGGTGAGCAGAAAATCCTGGGCTTTTTTTATTTTTTTTTTTGGATACATTGACCCCCCCTTGCCCCACGTGTTGGCCCGAGGATGGGGGTCACGGGCTGCTATGGACCAGCTGGTCCTGGAGGGGGGGGATGGATGCTGGGGGCAGGATTTGGAAGTTTCTCCTTGTGCCAGCTGAACCTCCAGCTCAGGGAATCCGGGCAGAGAGGGCTTCCAGCTGTCAAGGTTTGGCTTTGAGTCTGAATGATTGAAATCCTTGCCTTCCTCTCTGCTCCCAGCCTTCAAGGGTGGCTCAGAACTGGGCTATTTAGGGCAGTCCCAGGGCTGTGAAAATGGAGCCTTTCTCCAAGGCTCCGGCTGGTCGGAAGAAGCCCCTCGTGCACCAGGTGAAGCTGTGGTGGCTTTGGAGGAGACAAGTGAGGCATTCATCACCCCCCCTCCCCGGGACCCCTGGCAGCTCCTGGGGGCTCAACAGAGCCTCTCAGTTACTGCTGCAGCTGGGGCTGGGGACAGAGGGCCAGCCAAAGCTGTCAAACCTCCCAGCAGATTCCCTGCCAGCAGATTAGGAAGCTTTAATTAAGCAGAGAACGGGGCAGCTCATCACACAAATGCCACTTCCTGGCCCCTTTGGGGCTCTCAGAATCTCAGAGCATCATCTCAGGCAGGTGGATGGACCCACCTGGCTGCTGGAGGAAAATCTCCTTGGGTGACTCTTCCTGTCTTCCCAAGTAAACCGAGCCCTGGGAAAAACCCCAAAGCAGCAAAAATCCACCCTAGAAACCCATCCTTCTTCTCTAACAAGCTGTCAGCTGCTAGCAGGTGTCACCAGGAAAGCTCCCACCTTCTTGGAAAGCAGAGTAAGCAGTCGCTGCTCGATTTCAAATGAGCTCAATTAAGGCTTTTCTATTGAACCTGCCAAATAAGCACTTAGATGAGATTTAATAAGACTGTTGTGTGTTAATAAAGCCATGATTACAAAAGGAAATATTCCTAGGACCTGGTGCTCATCTAGCACCCTGCCTCTGCCAGGCACGTTGCTAATATTCATTATTCCTCCCCCTCAGCTCTGCTCAGTTGGGCTTTAACCAAGTGAGTGCTGGGGGAACAGGAGGAGATGGGGAGGGGGCAGCTCCCCCGAGGGTCACCCCGGGGATGTGGAGGGTGCAGGAGGATCTCATCCTGCACAGGGTGGTGAGACTGAGCCTGGTGAGGTGTGGGAGGAAGCAAGAGATGAATTCTCCTGCATCATAAAAGCCAAATTAAGGTGGGACAGGAAGGAGGAGGCTTTATAAGGCTCTCACTGGCTCCCCAAGAGATGCTTTAAACCCTTTTAGGCAAATTAAAGGAAAAAAAAAACAAAAACAAAGAAAAAAAAAAAAACAACACCCCAAACCACACAATATTTCTCTGCAAATCAATGCAGCAGAATATTTATTTTCTACTCTTCTCCTAAAATCCAGGTAGAACCTAGGACATTCTCAGCCTGGAGATTGTGTGTCTGTGTGTGTGTCCTCTTCTCTCTCAGGGCTGAGGGGTCTCAGTCCCTCTCTAAGCTTGGGATCTGCCCCCTGTGAGCACGTTGTGTGTGCTCATAAATACAGATTGTATTTAAATGGCATTTTCCCTGCCTGTTAGGGCTCCTGATCCCCAGGATGCGCCACGGTGAAGGACAATGGGATGTGGGGCACGTTTACTTATTTATTTTTTGCTTCTAAAGCAGGCTCAGGATAAAATTTCCCCTGACAGGTCTGAAATGAGATCTCTGCCCAGGGCTGGGGTGAGGTGCTCTCTGCACGGAGGCATCCTGGATGCTTCTGCTCTGCTCCTCCTGGGCCACGCTGCCTGCTGGAGAAATGGAGCTTTCTCTCCCCAATCTCTCTCCTCCTGAGCTCTGGCAAACTGAGTGAGGGAACTACTGAATCCTGGATATTAATTGGATATTAGGAAAAATGTCTTTGTTGTCAGGGCCTGGCCCAGGCTTCTCAGGGCAGGGATGGAGTCCCCATCACCCCTGGAGGGGTTTCAAAGCCCTGGAGATGTGGGGATGAGGGCCATGGGGCAGTGCTGGGTTAATGGTTGGAATGGATGATCTCAGAGGTCTTTTCCAACCAAAACAATTCTATGATGAGCTGTTAGGACAGGTAGGGCTGAGGCTGACAGGGCCACCAGAGCCCATTCCCTGCCACCAGCACCAGTGCTGCCTTCAGAGATGTGCTCATAGCTCACCTCAGGGATCAGCAGGCATTGGGGACAATCTCATGAAAAAACCAGCTTATTACCAAGCCTGAAAACAACAACCTTGAGGAATACTATTTCCCCACACTCCCTTTACCCCTCCTTGTGTGCCATAAGAGCTGTTTGCACAGCCAGAGCCACCCGGGACTCCCGGTGCCTGCGATGACATTTGGATTGCGTGTCACGGCCCTTCCAAAGAGTCAGGAGGAAAGTGTTTGTCATCTGAAAGTACTGCCTAGGAAATCACCCCAGCCTAATGCTGTGGAGGCACAGGCTACAGCTGGGGCTGTCTCCAGCATTGCTGCTCAGGAGCATCTTTTCTGCTTGGCTTCACTCGTGCAGAGGATGCTCCAGAGCATCCGCACTCGGTAAGCGTTTCCTTCCTGGCATTGGGGGGTTTAGGGTTGTTTTTATTTTTATTTTTTATTTTTTTCTGTGTGTATGAGGGGGTTTCTCTCTGCAAATGAGAAGTGACAGCACGGCTCCAGGAGGAGGAGGAGGTTTGTGACACAGCTGTGGTGGGCACAAGCTGTGGGTTTGCATCTGAAGATGTCAAGGCAAAAATCCTTCCCCCCTCCCTTCCCCTTCCTCGTGCCTCAACTCCAAGCACAAGAACATCACACAGGGTGTCCTTTCCTGGAAGCAGTGAAAGAGCAAAAGCTGATGATAGTTTATTCAGCTGAGGACAGGACTCACAATAGGTGGAATGTCAGGAGGATTTAAATCAAGCAGCGGGGAAGACCCTAAAGGAAGAAGGGGGGGAAAAAACCCAAACCCTAAACTCAGTGTGGTTATAAAATAGCAGCTGAGAGCTACTGCTGAGCCTTTTTTAAGGGAGACATTTGATCAAGGGGTATTTCTTCCTCCATCACCCTGTATTTTTATTTTTTAAAGATTAACAGCATGAGAAGGTGCAGTGGGATGAAGCCTCTTTGTGTCCTGCAAGGGGGGGGAACAGATTTGGAGACCCAGATCCAGGTCTATCCCCCTGTGTTCAGCCTGCAGCAGCCATGGGATGATTCCTTTTTGGGGTAGAACACCAGAAACCCCCAAGAGGCCATTCAACCCCCCATCCTCAGTGCCTGGTGCTAAAGGAGAAGGAGCTAAAGGAGAAGGGGCTCTTTATACCTGGGAGAGGGGAAGGACCAAGTAGAAAAAGCATTCTTCAACACTTCTGCAGGAAAAATGCCATTTCTTCTGGCTTTTTCCTCCTCCTGCTGCTAGACAAATTTATATTTTGGTATTTGGAACTAAAAATAGAGGTGCTCTCTGTCTGTCTGTCTGTCTGTCCCTCCCTCCCAGCTCAGCTTCGTGCAAATGGTATTTCACTCTCTGCACAAACAAGTGCTGATGGGAGCTCTGCTGCTTTCAGCCTTAAAATAAATATCCCCGCTGAATCCTCACCTCCCTTTGTCCAGATGAAGGCTTTTTCAGCCTGTTTATTTTCTCTGAGCTCCGTGCTGCTCTTGAATACATACAGAGTATTACTGCTGACCACGGGGAATTGCAGCAGGGCCCTTAATGCTGTGTTTGCACAGAGCACACCTGGGCAGCAGTGCCTGGCTTTCTGTCAGCACCTCAGCCCTTCCTTCTGCTAAGAAATGTGTGTTTAGGTCAGCAAGGAGAAGAAGAAAACCTCTGCCCTGGAGGTACTCCCTAAAATGAAACTTTAGGTCCTTGCTGCTCTTCCTGGGCTGCCACCTTGGCACTGGAGTGAGGGTGTTACTGAGAAGTAGGCTGGGAAAATTCATCATGACTCAGGTCCAGAGGTCTTTCTGGCTTATTTTTTATCTTCCTGAACCTCGTTGATTTAGATTTGCAACACTGGGACATCATCAGGATAATTTGGACTGTGGGGGCAAACACATGGTAAGGAATAATCCCTGCACTCTGCCACCTTTGGGGAACAGAGATGGGGGAAAAAAGGGGCATCCCCAGGTGAAGTGATGTTCCCAAGCTTATCCTGACCATCAGTGGCAGGACACAGGGATGAATCCTGCAGTGAGCACCCCAAGACCCAGCACAGGGCTCTTCCACCCTCACTGCTGGGTCAGGAAACCTGCTGGAGGCTTGATTTGCTTTAACCTGAGAGATAATCCAGGGATATCAGAGGAGGTGTGGTACAAACCCCTTCTCACTGGACAAACACTCTCAGAGGCTGCCTTCTGGTAGCAATAATTTATCTGCACGTTGACTTTCAGGTGGCTTTGTTGTCCCTTCAGAGTTCAAATAACGTGAGTGCAATCTGGAGAGCTGCTCAGGAGAGAGAACAAACAAAAACTCAAGTTTCCCAGACTGCAGACATGCTCTGTGTGACCTGAAATTTCATGTTAAAATGATATCAGTCTCGAGGGCTTCTCACTGAGGAGGTGAACAAGAAAAGTAGAGAGGTTTCAGGTAACCCTCGTGCACCTGAGCCTGCTCCCCACTTTCAGAGGAGCAGTAATGGCCATGCCAGTTAATTTGAGTTGGATGAGAGGAGCAGCAACTGAGGTTTTCCTGGTGTTTTGGCACTTTGGTGGGAAACGAAGGGTTTAGATGATGGTGCTGCTGTTGGTTGCAGTGGAATAAAGGTGCCTGGTGGGAGGGAAGAGGCTCTGGGTGTACAGAGCCCACTCCAGCCCTGTGGGGTAGGTGGTGAAACACTGGAAATCCACAGTGGTGGGGCCATGTCATGTTCTCTGTCCAAGGAATGGGGCTTCTCTGTGGGGAAAACCCCAGTAATTTAGGTTTTGTAAAAGCAGTGGGCCAGGTGAAGCAGCTTGTTTGGCTTTTCCATCCTTTGCTCCTTAGCAAGGTTGGGTCTGTCCCTGCCTCAGATGGCTCCTGTCCCCTTTGTCCATGCAGTGATTTGTCTTCCCAGGGAATTCACTTCTGGCTTGAGGGCGGAATTACTTGATGCTGTGCTGTGTAGTGAGGAGCCTGGATGGTAACTCAGGTGTGATGCCTCCTTTTTTGAAGACAAATATGAAACGGGATCATCCCCCAGCGAGAGACAAGAAACCTGAGCCCTGCCTGTCCTCGAGGGGCAGGTTTCAGAAAACTCAAGTTCTGCTCTGTTGTTCCCTGAGGTCTTTTCCCAGCTTTTCCCCTTTTTTAACCCAGCACTGGCACGTTGCAGGTGGTGCCCATGATGCCTCCTGCAGCCTCCCCTCCTCTGCCTCTTTCAAGAGCTGATCCATGGGAAACCCATCTTGCTGTGGCACTGGCCCAGCACGTGCCCCTTCCCTGGGAAAAATAAAAGCATAACAAGAAAGAAAGAAAGAAAAAAAACCCTTCTCTGAAATTCATTTGGGTTGGAGGCAGGCTCCCAGGGTGTTCCTGGCATTGTTGGTGTGCAGTGGTGGGATGAAGCAGCTCGCTGAAAGGCTCATAAAGGTAATGAAGTCCCTTTGACACCTGCTCCTCTCCACACTTCAAACAGGAGCCATTGGTCTGCAGGGAACCAGGGCTGGAAAAATAGAAATTATAGTAATTGTCTGCTGGGTTATTGGGAAGATTGTAATAAACGTGGAGCTCAACACGGCGGGGCCACGAGCTGAATGCTGACAGGGTGCAGAAATTGCTTCAGGTTTTGATTCCTTTTTTTTTTTTTTTTTTTTTTTTTTTTTTTTTTAATTTTATTTTATTTATTTTGTCTCTGCTGTCTCCCCATCTAAAAAACTACAGAAATCGTTGTGTGCTAAAGCTGCATTTCAGGAGGGTGCCAGTGGGAGGGAGGGAAATTTCATCCCTCCCCTCTGAGGTGTTTTTAATCGGGGGTGCTCCAGGGGACCTCTGTCCCCCCTTTCTGCCTCCCTCCCTCCTCACCACCCCAAAATCTCCGAGGGGATGATAAGAATGGTCCAAACCAAGCAGTGCATCCCCCAGGGGTGATGGGGGAAGGTCTCCCTTCTGCTGGGGACAGTGAGCAGCCATTAAGCCATCAAGGTGCCCATGGGGATGTGGTGGCACAAATCACGTCTGCATTGTCCCCACCACCAGGGGAGCCCCACAGGCTCTGCATCCATGTCTTTTCCTGCTCCTCAACCTGGGGGATCAGCTGCTTGTGTCCCCTCCTGTCTGCAGGGGCATCAACTGTGAAGCCTCCTCCTTTAGGGATGGCACAGGAGCTGGCTGGATTCCTCTCCAGCTCCAAAGGATGTTCCAAAGAGAATTTGATTTATGTCACATCCCACTTGAAAGTGTTCCTTACCCTCTCCTGTTCTCTCTCTCTCCTGTTATCCCAGAAGGAAACATCCCAGATGGGAACACTGCCCCAAACCCCACAACTTGTCCCCAATCTCCTGCCTTACCCCCCTGGCACTTGCTGCCAGCTGTCCCTGCCTGCAGAGAGAGCACCTTGTGTCAAGGGCAAGGGGAGAAACCCAGCTCTTTGCTGGTCACTTCACCCCCTTTGCTGACAGCTCCAGTGAAATCCTATTCCTCTTATTCTACCTGTGCCTTTCTGCCCTGCCGTGGGGGTCTCGTGTTTTTGCTGCCCCCACCTCCAGCACAGCCACATTTCAAAGCCCCCCCACCTTCTGCACTTCAGCTTTCTGCTAACTTGTGGCATATTGTGATGTTTAATTAATACCAGGCACTTTGAAGTCCCTGATGTTACTTATTCATGCCCCTATTCCCCGCAGACCCTTCTGTTTGATGTCCACGTTCCAGACGTTGTTTAGATGCAGCCCTCTTTGTGTCAAATTTAAGCAGAGGAGAGGTTGCTCTTTAGGGCACTACATGAGAAGTTGCCCTTCCCGGGGTGGGAGATCAGCTCAGCTGCAAATTCAGAGATTTGTGACCGTGTGCTGCCTGCTCCCAGCATTTCTGGGCTGTAAACCCAAAGAAATCAGCCCTGCCCTTAAGGGATGCTCTCCCAGCTGCACCCATTTCCCATCACATCTTGGGGTTGCTCCCTCTCTCGTCCCCCCCCAGCAGGGTCCTTGTTGTGTCCCAGGATGTGGAAATGAATTTTGGGTTGGTAAATGTGGTGGTAAATGTTGGTAAAAGTTGGTAAATGTGCTGAGGGATAAAAGCAACTCAAGAACCCTCTGTCTGGAGAAAAAAGGGGGAAGGGGGGAAGCTTTCCCTACCGGGTATTTACACGGAGCACCAATCCCATGCAAGATGGGGCTTTAAGAAATAACTTTTTGGCTTTCTTTCAATAATTTTCTTCTTTTTTCGTTCCAGATGAGTTTAGAAAATGATGATAAGAGAGCACGCACACGATCAAAGTCTGTCAGAGGTGAGCAGCTGGGGAGCCCAGAGCGGGGGGTGTGGAGACCCCAGCTCCCTGCACTTGGCTGGTACCAAATAAGTTTGGATTTTTCAGGTCCACTCTTAATTCTTTAAGTTATACTCACTGCCCTCCCCCCAAAAATTTGCCTACAACACCTAGGAAACTCCCAACCACAAACCTTTGTAGGTCCTCAGAATGTTTTGCCCTCATCCCTTACGCATGGGAGGGGAGAAATAAAATGAAAGAAGGGAGAAAAAAAAAAAAAAAGAAAGGAAGGGAAAAAAAAAAAAAGCCCCTTTGCATGCTTTGCTTTAGGGGAATGGCAATCGCTGGAGCTTCAGATCAGCTCCCGGGGCTTTCATCATGCGCACTCTGCCAGAGGCTTTGAAGTTGCACATCTGAGAGTGCCTGGCAGAAGTGGTGCCTGCTGGAGAAGCCAATGGGGCCATCCCCTGGCAGGGATGTGAGGACAAACGACTTGTTAATGCAGAGCTTGATTGCTGGTTTTTTTCCAGCTTGGGAAAAAAAAAACAAAAAAAACCCAAACAAAACCCCCAGAAAATATACCCCCCCCTAAAAACCAAAAAAGCCCAACCAAACGCAAAAAAACCCCAACCAAACAAAAAGACCCCCAAACACAAAACCAAACCAATCAAAAAAAACCCAAAAAGACCCCCAAAACCCAAAACCAAACAAAAAAACCCCAAAAAACCAAACCAACCAACCAAAACAAAAAACCACAACAAACAAACAATCAAAACAAAAAACCGACCAACCAAACAAAAGACAAAAAAAAAAAAAAATTAAAAAATCCAGAGTGGGAAAACCTGGAGGTATTTTTTGGCTTGCTTGCTCTCTGGGAGCAGATGAGATGCTCAGAAACAGAGCCCAGGGGGTCCCCTTGGGTGGTGCTGGGGCCACGTGTGATGGGGCCAGAGCAACCTCTCTATTTTGGTTCCTTTTTGTGACGAATTCTGGGGCGAGGGATGAGCAGAACTGGCTGCAAAAAAAAGAGACGGCTTCAGGGACAGCAGCTTCACCCACCTTGCTCTTCCCATCTCTAAAACCAAACCCAGTCCCAGCTGCTGAGTTGTGCTGGATCCAGCTCCTTGATTTGGGTTTCGTTGCTTTGCTGCAGGGACAGAAAGGTGCTGGCTCGGGTTGCTAATGAGAATGCCCTGATTCTATTTATTTTCTCACACCCTGCCTTCCCCACGCTCATATCTGGCTTTCTCCCTGGGAAAAAGGTAATTTATTGCCTGCACCCTGGGACTTGCCACTGCCTCCAGTTTGTTGCAGCTCCTGAGTCATCCCACTGGGAGCTGGATCCCAGGAAGCCCAATTAGCTCAAACAAATTGAGCAAACGTGTGATGGTTTTTAGCCTGGGCAAATTTAGACTTGTGTTGTGGGTTTTATTTTGGTCTTGGGTTTTCTGGGTTTTGGGTTTTTTTGGGTTTTGTTTTTTTTTTTTTTTTTCTCCTTCCCGATTATTTGGATTCCTGGCTGGATGCAAAGTTTCAGCAGCAACGTTGTATGCTGAGTGTGATTCCTCTCCAAGCACGGAGAAGAAGGCATGAAAAAAAAGGTCTTTACTTAAAAGTGTTCTATTTATTTGCATGTTTATCACTATAGACCCATTGAGTTGAAATTCCTTGCCTCTTTAGAGGGAGATGTGGTGGTCCCTGGTGCTGCAAACCTGCACTCCTGTGCTTCAAATCAAGCAAAAAGGATTTACAAGGCAGGATTGTGATTTCCTCCAGGCTGGAACACAGGAAATTATGGCAGGGCAGATTCTCCTTTTCTTTCCCAAGTGGGTTGCCCCGAGGAGACACGAAAAACCCAGCAGCAGGGAGGAGAGGGTCCCCCAGAGAAAGGGGATGGCACAGGGGGGGCTGGGTACTCCTGCTGTGATTTTTGACCTGTTTTTTTTTTTTTTTTCCCTTGCCATGTTCTGCCCCTTTGCCCAGTGCCCACAGAGCTCATCGGCCAGGAGGTGAGGTAAGGACCCTGCTTCTCCTTGGAAGTTGGAGGGAGGGGGTGGCCCCACGCTGGGAATGGCTTGGAATGAAGTCCCCCAGCTCCTTACAGGCTTGGGAACCTGAGTGAGAAGAGCAAAGCTGTGGGAATAATGGGATGGAAGTCTTGTTGGGGGGATTTATATTGATGGTCAGCTCGTTGTGCCCATGTCCTTGACAACACACAGAAGAACAGGAGTTAGAGGCATGGAAACAGGAGCTCTGGGTGGGTGACACTGGCCTGAAGACCCTCCAGCCATGCTTTGTCCTATCCCAGAGCCTGATGCCCACGTTTTGGGTTGCAGGGTCATTAGGGACAACATCCCTCTCCCCAAAGGTTTTTTTTTTCCTTGTATTACACATCCCTTAACCCATCCCTTCTGGTGCCAGATGCTCCTCCTATGGCCCCCGTTGAGTCAAGGTCCTCTTGTCACTCCACCAGCAGTGCTGGCATGGCACCAGGAGCAGCCAGAAGGGACAAAATAAACCTCTGAAGCCCCACAGAGCTTCTCAGGATAAATAACAGCCTCCTCCACCTCTCATCTCCCTTTAAACCTCACCCAAGAGCTTTGGTAAGAGGTAGGAGTCTTTAACCTGGACAGAACTAATAGTAGGGAACCACCTTTCCCAGCAGCCTCCTTTAGAAAGCCCTGGGTGTCAAAGTGGAGCTGAGCTACCCCATTTCAGGACATTTCTGCCCCTCTGCTCTCCTCTTACTCGGGAGGGAGGAGAAGGAGGAGGAGGAAGGAGGAGGAGGGATGGGTGGGCACTGCCACTTCTCCAACTTTTATTGCTGAACACTTGAGTGGAGGTGGTAATTGGAGCAGGTGACATATAGAAGGGGCAGGACAAAGTGCTCCACAAAGCCATCTCTGCAGCTGTCACCTAATTGCCTGATTAACTGGACGATTAATCGACTAATTGGAAGCAGGGCATCGTCTGCATAACAATAAGAGCCCCTTTTGTCAAGCAGATGAAGGCTGCGGAGAAGGGGAGAGGAGGTCGGTGTGGTGGCTCTTCCTGGAGGGGACAGGGGTTTAATAGACCTCGGAGCCCCTTTTCCACTTTTGGGATTCTGCCAAAAGCCACGAAACCTCCTCCTCGGAGAGCAGGGAAGGGAAAGCCTGGCCCAGGGGTTGCTGAGCATCACCTCTGCCCTGGTGCTTTTTAAAGGGATGAAATCGACACACCGGAGCCAGAGACACCCCAAATCCCCCCCCCCCTCCTTGGGAAAACCTCGATGGTGCTGAACCTCTTGGCTCTTCCCTACTTACTTTTTACTGCAGGCTTCGTTTTGCCACACCAGAAACGAGGTGGAAGGGGATGGGCTTTAATTGATGCAGGCAAGGTTATAAAAAGGCTGTAAAACCTTCCTCAGAGCTGCTCTGGTTCCCCACTGACCGAAGCCCTTCTCGGGCAAGTCACCGATGACATAAACACCACTTTGTCCTTGTCATGAAGTCACTTCAGGGGTGGCTGGGGCTGCCCGGGACGGAGCAGCTCAGGGCAATGAAAACCGAATGGACTTTCAGCTCCTGAGCAGAGGGAGCAGGGAAGGGCTGGGTTTGCTCCCTCTGCCACTTACACGCAGGATGAGAGGATTTTTCTCGGTGATTTCCAGCGTTTTGCTGGGGAAGGGATTGCCCTGGCTGGGGCTGCCCTGGAGGATGCTCAGCATCTCGGGTGAAGCCAGGCCACAAGCAAAGGGGACAGGAGGAAGGAGGTGACTGTGTCGAGGAGGAGCCAGGAGGTGCAGGGTAGCCCTGGCCACGCATCTGCCCTGTCCCCTTAGGGGCTTTGCTGCTGTCACTTGCTCTCTTAGCAAGAGTTTTGCTCAACTCAAGCAAGGGCAAATCTCCCTGGAGGAAGGATTCCTACTGCCCTGACAGTTCAGTGGCCCTTTGGTGTCCTGCTCAGGGGTTTTATATTTATTTATTATATTTATTGTATTTATACTTTTATATTTATATTTATATTTATTTTTATATTTTATATTTCTATTTTATATTCCTATTTTATATTTTATATTTATATTTATATTTTATATTTCTATTTTATATTCCTATTTTATATTTATTATTTATATTTATGCATATATGTATACATATACGTATACTTATATTTCTATTTCTATTTCTATTTCTATTTCTGTTTCTATTTCTATTTCTATTTCTATTTCTATTTCTATTTCTATTTCTATTTCTATTTCTATTATTTCTATTATTTCTATATTTATATTTGTATTTATATTTATATTTATATTTATATTTATATTTATATTTATATTTATATTTATATTTATATTTATATTTATATTTACATTATATACTTTGAACCCAAGGAGCTGACCCGTGCAGGGTGTTCCGGGGTGCTGAGCCATTCATCACCCAGCAGTGCACCCAAAGGTGCAGCCCCCACTGGAGCACTCAGCTCCTCCTTCCCCTCAGCTTTCTGTGAGGCCCAAGCTCTGTGCTGAGAGCAGAAATTCCGAGTCCCTAAATCCTGACTTGGCTCTTGGTACTCTTTAATATTCTTCCCCATCTTTTACTCCAAGAATAACCAGAGCCTCCAGCTCCCTCTGGGCTGGCAGTGCCTTCTCCCTTTCCCCTGTCATCAAGAGATTTCATTAGAGCTTCCGACTTCCCAGGCTGAGGGTGGGAGGGTGCTAAATGAGGTTATTAATCCTACACGACTCCAGAACTCCTCAGACATCAGACAAGTCACCGGGGCCTCCTCTAATCAATGCCATAATCTGGTTTTGCCAGAAAACGTGGGCTTTAATGCCTCTTATCTGGAGCCCTCATTGCTCCTGGAGCTGGGAATTTTTCCCCTTGGGGGGGAGCAGCCACTGGGGATGCTCCCTGGATGTTTTTAACTTGCCCTTTTCTGCAGAGTTTAGGAACAAGTATTAGGATGGAGAGATCTGCTCACCTAAATCCCACCCCTTGCTCCAAAATGAGACTCTGAGGTGCTCTGGAGGATTTTTTTTTTTTATTATTTTGTCCGGGTGATATCTAAAAACATCTTTGATCCACTCCCAGCTCTTTGCAAAAAGCCACTCACTTCTTGCTCCAAGGACCCCTGGTTCCCTGATGGGATGGGCCAGGGAACAAGTGGGAATCCCACGTTTCCCTCCTGCACCTGGAGTGGCAGTGGGGATGCAGGGTGCAGCAGTTGTCTGCTTCTTAAAAGCTTGCTCTTACACATGCAAATCTTTAATTAAACATACTCATAAAACTATAATGAACCGTTCATCTAATTAAATGGGGTGAGTCATTTCATTAATTTTTAGTGCACAGCCAGGCTGCTCTCTTGCCCTCCTCACTCGGAATTCAAAGGGATGAGCTGAACTCTTTTGAGGGAAATCGTTTTCCCTTCTTGTGGTTATTTTGTTCCTCGTGCACAGGACCTGCTTAACTGGCCAGAGTTTACACCTTTTTAATTAAAATTAATTCTCCTGTCCTGTCTGTTGCTGCTCTTGATGGTTGCTTCTTTCCCTCCCAAGCTGCCCAACCCCTGGCTGCAATGGCTCAGGACACATCCGTGGAAAGTATGCAAGACACAGAAGGTGAGGCTGGGTTGGAAGGTGGGAGGGGGATGGGAAAATGCCAGCAAGAAACCCAAAGACAGATGGGCACTGGGGAGAGGCTGGTTCAGAGCAGAAACTCCTCACCTGCCTACACAAGAGCCAATTTGCTCTTCCTTTATCAGTCCAAGAGGGGTCCTGGGGGATCTGCTGTCACTTGCCTTCCCACTGACCCCAAACCAAGGGGTCCTGGGGGTTCTGCTGTCACTTGCCTTCCCACTGACCCCAAACCTAGGCAGAAATACCTGGCTCGGGTGCCTGGGGTTGCTGGGAGCTGTCACAGGCAGAGCTTTTGGCCTGCTTGGTGCCTTTATGGGTGGGGAGGTGAAATGAGAAGATGCTGCCTGCCTTGGTGGTCCAGGCCGGCATCACTGATGGCTTTCCTCACCCTGTCATGGTGAAATCAGGGCAGTTGGTGGACAAGTTTTACATCTCCTGCTCATTTTCATGCTGCTACTGGTGCCATCACCAGTGGTATTGGGACTGTTGGTCCTGTTGCTCCCTGGAGCCCATGGGGACAGATTGCTGGAAGAAGCATCCCTGGGCTGACTCCTGAGTAAATTGCACAAAACCCAGGGCTGAGAGGGAATCTTCTGGCTAGGAAGGGTTAAGCCACCTAAAAATCTGGGCTGTTAGATGGTTATTTTTAATTCATATTTGTGTATCTGTCCCACTTGCCTTTGCCTAAGGGGCTGGGGTGCTGTAGCCATTCCTTCCTTACTCAGCACCACCTCCTCTCTGCCCCTTGATCCCATCTGCAGTTTACAGAGCTGCCCCCTGGCAAAGAAGAGGAAACTCCAGGATGCAGAAGCCGAGCATCTGGTGTCCAAGAGAAAATCCCATCCCCTCAAGCTGGCCCTGGATGAAGGTTACAACGTCGACAGTGATGGCAGTGAGGAAGCTGAGGTGAAGGAGGAGTCGGGCTCCGAGGAGTCGGAGGGGACTTTGGAGGAGGAGGAGGCGGTGGAGCAGGAGGAGACCCAGAGCCCCGAGCCAGCAGAAGGTGCTTTGTCATTATTGATTGCAGAGCTGTGTTCTACAGATGAATATAAAGGGCAGGAAGTGTTAATAACCAGGAGTTATAACTCCTCTGAATTATGTACAGGATGGCTCCTTCAGTTATCACCTTGGGTGGAAGCTCTGGTGACACCCACAGATTGACTCCTGTGCCTTCAAAAGGAGAGCTTGTCCATCAGGGATGCTCCCTGGAGAAGGATCCAGGGAAAGCAGGGAGGAACTTGCCACATGGCTCAGATGGTGGTGGGGAGGGCAGCCAGGGTCCAGCCTGAGTGGCTGGAGGAGCAGCTGAGAGCTGGGGAGTCGGGAGCATCCCAGCCCCATGGAGGCTTCCATGTGGACCTCCCCTCTCTACCTGCCACTCCCAAGTGCAATAAATCAGGCTGCTCCAGGGGTGTAGCAGCCAGGCTCTGCTTTCATTTAAGTAAGACAAAGATGTTTATGAAAGTATATAATTTCTTTTTTTTTCCCTTTTAATCCTTTTCTTCCCTTTCCTCTTTTTTTCCTTCCTCCTTTTAAAATTTTTCTCCTTTTCATTGTTCTTTCTGCCCCTTCCTCTCTTTCCCCTTCCTCTCTTTCCCTCTCCTCTCTTTCCCCCTCCTCTCTTTCCCCCTCCTCTTCTCCTTCCTCCTTCCTCCTCCTCTCCTCCTCCTTCTTCCTCTGTTCCTCCTTCTTCTTCCTTTCCTCCTTCCTCCTCCTTTCCTCCTCCCTCCTTTCTTCCTCCTTTTCTCCTCCTTTCCTCTTCTTTTCCTCCTCCTTTCCTCCTCCTTTTCTCCTCCTTTCCTCCTCCTTTCCTCCTCCTTTCCTCCTCCTTTCCTCCTCCTTTCCTCCTCCTTTCCTCCTCCTTTCCTCCTCCTTTCCTCCTCCTTTCCTCCTCCTTTCCTCCTCCTTTCCTCCTCCTTTCCTCCTCCTTTCCTCCTCCTTTCCTCCTCCTTTCCTCCTCCTTTCCTCCTCTTTTCCTCCTCTTTTCCTCCTCTTTTCCTCCTCTTTTCCTCCTCTTTTCCTCCTCTTTTCCTCCTCCTTTCCTCCTCCTTTCCTCCTCCTTTCCTCCTCCTTTCCTCCTCCTCTGCTCCTTCTCTGCTCCTCCTCTCCTCCTCCTCTTTTCCTGCTTCCTCCTCTTTTCCTCCTTCCTCCTCTCCTCCTCCTTTTTTTTTTTTTTTTTTTTCCTTTATCTCTCCCTTCTCTCTCCTCCTCCTTTCCCCACCCCCAGGGAGAAGCCCAGCAACCCCATCCCATTTTGGACAAGCCTCAGCCACCAGCACATCGGGGCCCAGCAAGGGCAGCTACAGCACCTATCAAGAAATCATCGCCAACTCCCTCCTCAACCTGGGCCAGATAGCAGAGGAGACCCTGGCCATCGAAGGGCAGCTGCCTGAACCCGAGCTGCAGGTCCCCAAACCTCCCCTCAACGTCGTCCACTTGGTCCACGAGGACCCGGGAGAGGAGCTGGGGGAGGAGGAGTGTGACAAGGACATCATCATCCAGACGGAGGACGCCGAGGAGGTCATCGAGGTGACCAGCGAGCGCAGCAGCGAGGTGGGTCCGGAGCACAGGGATGAGGATGGGAACTGTGAGGAGTCCTGCAAGGTGCAGAAAGCTGAAGCAGAGGAAGAGGAGGAGGAAGAGGAGGAGGAGGAGGAAGAGGAGGAGGAAGAGGAGGAGGAGGAAGAGGAAGAAGAAGAGGAGGATGAAGAGGAAGAAGAAGAGGAGGAGGAGGAAGAGGAGGAGGAGATGGCTCCTGAAGTGATCTGTGAAGAAGCTCCTCACACTTCTCAGGACACCCAAAAAAGCCACTGTGAGGGGCAGTTCAGCCCCAAGCCTGAGTACTCTGTCATCGTGGAGGTCCGGTCGGACGATGACAAAGATGATGACGCCCGTTCCCAGAAATCAGGGGTGACAGATGAGTCGGAGATGTACGACATGATGACCAGGGGCAACCTGGGGCTGCTGGAACAAGCCATTGCCCTGAAAGCTGAGCAGGTGAAAATCGTCCGGGAGCCCAGCCGGGTGCCAGGAGAGCACGTGAAGCACTTCCAGGTGGATGAGAAACAGGGAAAACCCTTGGACAGCATCCGGAAGAGCTACTACGGCAAAGGTATGGGGACCAGACTCTGCCTGGCTCCTTCCTTCCCATCCCCAGCTCAATTTGGCTGCTCAGCACCCCATGAAAATCAGGTAGGGTTTTCTGTGGGGGTCATGATCCACAGAGAGGGAATTCAGCCCCAAATCCTTGATGCCCAAGAGACTGGGGACATCCTGGAGGTCAGCAGGGAATGCAGAAAATGCAGTGGCTCCAGCTCAGCAGGGGAACTGCCCAGCTGAATTGCCTCTTGGCTGTGAAAACCTCAGCCTGGTCAGTAGGGATGGTTTCAAACCAACCCAAGTGGGTTTTAAAGGGCTACAGGGCCACAAGGGATTTGGCAGGGGCTGGCAAGTCCCCAGGCACTGAGTCAAGCTGCCTGCTTGGGCTCTGTGAGCAGCTCTGTGCTGGCTCAGCTGCTCAAATGGCTTGGCTGAGTTTGAGGGTTTTTTTTCTAAGCTTTCAATGTTACAATTCCACCTCCAGGAAAACCAGAAATAAACCCAACCCAACCCAACCCCACCAAAAACTTCCGACCCAAAGGTTTGCTTGGAAAAGCAGTGGGAAGGACCCTCAGCAATTTTTCTTCCCCTTCCAAATCCACTGACCCCTTTCCCTCCACCATTCCCAGATCCTTCGAGACCTGAGAAAAGAGAAATCAAATGTCCAACCCCTGGCTGTGATGGGACTGGCCACGTCACAGGGCTCTACCCCCACCACCGCAGCCTCTCCGGTTGTCCCCACAAGGACAGGATCCCTCCCGAGAGTGAGTACATGGTGGGACAGCAAGCTTACCTTAATCTGAAGCCTTTCCCAGTGGGATTTATCCCACCTGGTGGGCAGAGCCCTCCCGAGGCTGATGGGAATTCCAAGTAATCCCAAATGATGCGAATTTTAGGGCCCAGCTCAAGCCTGCTGTAAATCCTTGGCATGTAAGGGAGTTTCTGGGATGGGATGGTGCTTTTCCAACTTGTTCTGGGGTGTTTTTTATCCACCAAAGTGTTATCATACTTCTTGGGAAAAGCTCTGGAGATTGCCAGGAAGTTCTGCCCTTCTTAAAGATTTTTAGCACCATCCTGTGGAGAACGAGGTCCCTTCTCTGAAAATTAATTTATTTTTTTTTTAATCTTCTAAAAACACTGCTCACCTCCAGAGGTGTGTCAGGCCATTCCCATCTTTACATTGGCTGCCAGATATTTTTCCCTGTTTGGGGAAGAAGGGGAAACTCTTCTTCCCTGCTGCCCAGGGGTGCTGAAGGGGTTGCTGTAGGGCAGAGGAGTTGCTCAGGATGTGCAGGGGAGCTGAGTCTCCTTCCACACACTCTGCAAAATTCACAGGGGGCTGGATCAGACTGATCTGTTCCACAGAAAATATTTATCATCATCACAACACATTTATATATAGATACATAGAGACAGGTTTTATTTGTACCTCTCCACCAGCCCCCAAAATAGCTTTCCCCATGCATATACATAAAAATCAGTGTTCTATACTCATACTAATGGCACAATAGACCAAAAAAAGAAAAAAAAAGAGCCCTTCCTAACCAGTAATTTGAAAGGCTGAAGACCTGTCATGAACACTGAGCTGCAGGAAACAAGGAGAAAGTGCAGTTATCTTCACACAGGCTTGAATGCAAGAAAAAACCCAATAAATAGCTAACACGAGCTGTGTGCTTTAGAAGAGCTTGCAAATCAATTTTTTTTTTCTTCACTTTTAAGGTCAGCACTGCAGGAAGCAATAATCCTGAAGATTAAAATTAAAAATAAAAATTAAAAAAAATCAAACAAAGATTATTCCTAAGGATAAAAGCAGAGATAGAGCTTTGATCACTTAAAACTACCTGAAAAAAGTCTCTGTCTCTAAACCAGTGGTGGGTGGGAGGGGCTGAAATGGGGGAAATGGGTTTGCAATCAGTAAAGGAGGAAAAATCCCAAAGCAGGGATGCTAACCTAGTGCTGCCCTGAGCACTGCTGCCTTCTAAATATTTTTCTCTACACAGATGAATCCTAAAGCCAGCAAAATCACCTTCCCTGATTTCTAGGAAACCGGCGTACAAGGCTTGATGCTTTTTTTTTTTTTTTTTTTCTGTCTTTTTTTTTTTTTTTTTTTTTTTTTTCTTCTCTCTCTGATTTTTATCAAGTTGTTTTTGCTTCCCTTCCCCTCTCCCCTTCCCCTTCTGGCTCCAAAGTCCTGGCAATGCATGAGAACGTGTTGAAATGCCCCACTCCAGGCTGCACGGGACAGGGACACGTCAACAGCAACCGCAACACTCACAGGAGGTACAGCTCTGACTTCTCCCCCTCCCAGCCCAAAACCTTTGCCTTCCCTTTTTAGGATGGGATGACCCTAAAAAATAGAATAATCATAATCCCAGACTGGTTTGGGATGGAAGGGAACTTAAAAACCACCTCATTCCAACCCCCCTGCTATGGGCAGGGACATCTCCCCCAGCCCAGGTTGCTCCAAGCCCCATCCAACCTGGGATGGAAACACTTCCAGGGATGGGGCAGCCACAGCTTTTCTGGGCAACCAGGGGCTCAGCACCCTCAGAGCAAAAACTGCTTCCCAATATCTCACCTAAATCTCCCCTCTCCCATTTTAAAACTGTTTCCCCTTGTCCCGTTTTTCGTGCTCATCCCTCACACTTGGTTTCCTTCTCTGTCTCTTTTTTTTTTTTTTTTTTTTTTTTAAAAAAAAAAAACACCAAACCAAATCACCTCCCACAGTTTATCTGGGTGCCCCATTGCTGCTGCTGAAAAATTAGCCAAATCACATGAAAAGCAACAAACCCAGTCTGGTGATCCTTCAAAGACCAGCTCCAATTCTGACCGGATACTCAGGTAAATCACAGACTCGGGACAGGGTTTGGGTCGGAAGGGACCTTACTAAAGATCAGCACAGGACCTCCCTGTCCCTGCCCCAGCCCTCCCTGCCAAGAGAAGCTCTCAGGGCTCCCTCTGGCTCTCCCTGGATGCTGCTGAGTCCCCTTATTATCATCACAGGTCTCGGCAAGGTGGGGAGGGATGGAATTGATGATCCCAGGGAGGGCACTGAGGACAATGAATTGCTTCTGGAGCATCAATTAACACCGAGGCCCCAGGCCAAAGGGTTTTCCAGGGAAGCAGGAGGTGCTGGTGCTGCAAAGTGCCAGAGGATGATGGCTCTTCCATTAGCATCCTAAGGAGGGTGGGCTTGGGGAGGGGAAGGAGGGGATTTGGGCTCCCTATAAATCACTCAGCAGCAGCTTCACCTAAGCCCACCCTAGAAACCTGCTACTCCACTCCAAACCAATCACCTTTATTTTGTTATTTTTGCCCCTCTCTGGAAAAAAAAAGAAGGAGAGGCTCTCCTTCTGCTTCTCCCATTAAGGAGAGAGCCACTGTGATTCAGGATGCTGCAGGAGGGTCGTGACACCGTTTGTTGTTTCCCACCCAGAGTGGGATAAAACCCACAGCACCAGCCCCATGTGCTCCCATGAAGGCAACAAGGTCTGATTAATTAATTTATTTGCTCCCCAGGACTGCTGAGCACCCTGGTGCACCAGAGCTCCCTACTTTGGGAAAGCCATTTAGGGGGATGACTTATTTATTTGTGCAGAGTGCTCTGAGAGTGTCACGAGGATGCTCCGTGCTCCGAGGAGCTCCTGCTCCCAGGACTCACTGGTGGAAAGAGGTCACAGGAAGGAGAATGACAACAAGCCATTTATTTAGAGTTTATATGCAAGGCAAATTGATTTTTGATAGGCAGCTTGGCAGAAATGGGGTCTTTACAAGGGATTCTGCAGGTAGGGGGAGAAGTTCTGGAGCTTTTGCAAGGGATCCGTAGGGGGAAATGGAGCTAAACTGGGGTCCTGGTGTCTTCCTGAGCCCATCCTCTGTCATGGGTCCCAGAAATGAGGGATGCCCAAGTTTCTACTACTGTTGGAAAATGCTGTTTGCAAGAATATTGTTCTGCGTGTGATTGAGACTGTGGAGTTTTGCCTAAAAAAAAACAGAAAGAGAAAAAGAAAGAAAAATAAGGAAAAAAAGGGGGAAAAAATAAAGGATTCTAAGAGACCTGAACCAGAAGCAGACTTGCTGAAGGAGACCAAAAGGGCTGCCACTGCCTCCTCTTTCCCAGTAACCCCCTAGAGACAAGGTGCAGCCACACAGTCCCAATCATTCTTGGTCCCCTCCCAGCACCCGTCTCGTGGAGGAAAAGAGAAATCACTGTTGCTCCTTGTTTTTTCCTCAGGCCTATGTGTTTTGTGAAGCAACTGGAGATTCCCCAGTATGGAAGCTACCGGCCCAACATGGTCCCAGCAACCCCCCGGGCCAACCTGGCCAAGGAGCTGGAGAAATACTCCAAGGTCACCTTCGATTATGCAAGTTTTGATGCTCAGGTTTTTGGCAAACGCATGCTTGCCCCAAAGATTCAGACTAACGAAACCTCACCTAAAGCCTTTAAATGTAAGTTGGGAGCAGGGGTGGGCTCTGCCTGTTTCCATTTTTTTTGCCTTTCTCAGTGTGTCCTGAGGCTCTCGGGATGGTGGCTTTGGGGTGATGGGACGCTTGGGGCTGAGTCGCTGGATCCCAAAGCAGGGGGAGAAATAGAGATGGGGGAGGCTGAGGTGGGTCCTGTGGCAGGGAGATGGTGGAGAAAGGAAAGGAAAGAAAGGAAGAAAGGAGAGAAGAAAGGAGAAAGGAAGCTCTGGAGGCTGGCAAAGCTTTGCTTGGTTGGGGGGTGAGTTGTTTTGGCTTTGGGGAGAAGTGCACTGAGTGGTGGGGACATTGATCTGAGTGCTGTCTCTAGGAGGGATAAGTTACCCAGTTGTCCCCAGTCGGTCCTGGCTGCTCTGTAGTTCATATCTATTGATCTGTCTTTCCCCATCTAGCTAAATGGATTAGGGTTTTCTCCTCTTCCATCTTATATACGACCCACTCCACCCATTTGTCTTCCCTGCTGTGCTCTGCTCTCCAGCTCTGCTGCCCATCCATCACCCACCTCCTCTCTCCCAGCTCTTCCCTCTCACAGCCCCCCCACCTCTGCCCTGCACCCAGGACCTTGCACTGGTTACACCAGTGTGCAACCAGAGTGGGGGTGCAAATAAAATGGCTAAAGAAGCCCCCAGGAGAGGGAGGGATGGGATGTGGAGTGGAGTGGGAGGGATGCTGCAGGCTGATGTTAAACACCCTTCCCCTTTGACACCACCTGAAGAAGGGAAGAAACCCAAAAAAGATTTAGGAGGCCGGTTTGCAGAAGTCAGAGCCCCTCCAGAGGGCTTTCTGTCTGGCTAATCCCACTTCCCCAATCCTGTTTAATCCTGGTGCAGCTGCTCTCTAAAAAGTGCTCCTACTTGAAAGCATCCTGGTTGTTGCACTACAATGGGAGAGCCCTTTATTACAGCACTAAATCTGCAAAGGATCAGACAATGAAATTGGATGGAGGCCAGAGAGCACAACTGCCACTGTCAGCCTGGGTTAGGGCTGATGGAAAAGTAATTTGTTTCCCAGCACAAGTGATTCTCTTGCTGAATAGATTGTGTTATTTGCAATATTAGCGAAGAATTTTCAGGGTAATTGTAGTGACAAAAATAATTCCAGCAGACCCGCTAGGATAATCCTTGCTATTTTTTTTCTCATCACTTATTTTACTAATTTGCTGATTGAGAGTCTATTAGTGGTAGAAATACTTAGGAAATGGAAAAGCATCTCTGAGCCTACGGTGTGAAATTGAAATTGGCATCTCACCCTCCTGCATCTCGTCAGGTTGGGCTGGCCCGGACCCGCACCCTGCTGCAAAGACATGGATTAAACTGGACTGGAAAACAAGCAGCCATACACAAGAATTACCATTTGGGCAGCCCTCCAATGAGTTAATCAAAGCGACAAGATGAATATGATTGCCAATCATAGCAGGGAAATCTGTTCCTTTCGCCGAGAACTTATTTGAAAGAGATCGTCATCCAGAGGGATTTATATTCCCCTGCATGGGTGTGCAGAACTCCCATTAATGTCAATCCGCATTATACACGCACACGAGGAGGGAGAGAGCAGTCCTGGGGAAGATTAACATTTGAGAGAGGCTTCTCTTTGGAGTTTCTAATGGGAATAATGAAATCTCTTTGCTCTGGAGCCCCAGCAGCCGAGGTCGTCTCGCTGCTTCGCCATCATCGGGGGCAAACCTTGGGAGCCTTCCCTGGAGAGACTCCTGCTAAGGAGGTGGATTCTCCCCCCCAAAAAAAGGGCCCAGTGAAAGGAAAAAAGAGTTTGAGGGTTTTGCTGATTGATTCAGAATTGTTCAACATCCCTGGTTTGCCCCCAGTGAAAGCAGTGACTTCAGGGGGAGTCTGTGTGGCTCAGGGCCCTGCAAAATGGGACCAGGGTCAAGATTAGGGTGAGATTTATTGTGGGATAACCCTGGAAAATAGTTCCTCTCCTTCCGTAGGGTGTGCAGAGAAATTGCAGGGTTGCACTGCTGCTTTGTGCACGTTCCCTGGCCACAGGGGGGCTGTGTAATAAATCCCATTGTTTGGGCATATTTAAATGGCATCTCAGCTGTCAGAAAAGCCAGATTGCACTGGTGTCATCACTGGAAGCTCGTGTTTCAGGGCCAGGGATTTGGTTTGAATGTCATTTTTTGTTTTTTAACTCTAAGTTTTCAGATGTGCTACAAAAAAATATCCCTAAGTCAGCTCTGTAGATAAATTATTGACATGTGGGGAGCAACGAAAAAAAAAAAAAGAAAAAAAAGAGTCCAGAAGCTTCTCCAAGCTTCCCCCTTTACCTGCCTCCACCCAGGAGTCACTTTAATGAAGAAAAACATTTATTTTTTGTGGGACTTGATGGCAGAGTCCATCCATAAAGTGTTTCCCCACCAAGAAACCGTTGCCCTGTCAGCCCCAGCCACCAGTGGCTTGGTGACAACCCCAAGCTGGCCCTGGAATTGCTGTGTTCCCTGTGTCAGACTGACTTCACCTCTCAGCGGGCCGGTTTGACGTCAGCCTCGCCTTGTTCCTTCTCTTTTCATTCCAGCCAAACCTTTTCCAAAGGCCTCTTCCCCCAGCCACAGCCCCTCCAGCAGTTACGTGAAGAGCACTTCATCTTCCTCCACAGGCTTCGACTACTCCCACGACGCCGAGGCTGCACACATGGCTGCCACTGCCATCCTCAACCTCTCCACACGCTGCTGGGAAATGCCAGAAAATCTCAGCACCAAGCAGCAAGAGACCCCCAGCAAGGTCAGCCCAAAGCCACCCCCCCCCAGCAGCTGGCTGAGGGGGTAAAAGTTGATATTTGGTGTAATACCCCTTGGGTTTGGGGTGGTTTTTTGAACCCTTCTTTGCGTTTTGATCTGTAAATACAGAGGGGATGCTGAGGGTCATTGTGGAGTCAGTGAAGCAACTTCTTCACTGAAAGGGTTTTTAAACACTGGCACAGGATGCCCAGGGGGGTGGTTGGATCATCATCCCTGAAGGGGTTTAAAAGCCATGTAAATGGGATTCTGAGGGATGGGATTTGGCACCAGACTTGGTAGAGTTGAGTTAATGGTTGGACGTGATGACCTTAAAGGTCTTTGCCAACCTCACAGCTCCCTATCACCCTTTTTCTCCTTGCTTTGGGTGAGGCAGTTTGGGGGAAAATCTCTGCTCCTGGTGTGTTATGGAGATGCATCATGGTTCAAGTCACCCATTTGAGATAAACACCATTCCCAAGCAGAGGCCAAGGGCTCACTGGTCTCTATCTGATGCCACGTGAGATTCCCCAGTCATGCCCAGACTGACCTCCTGCTATTTTTTTCGAGGACCACAAGTTTTCCAGAAATCCCATCTTGCACCCCCAGCCTTAGGCAGATGTCTTGGATACCGTGGAGCATTTTAAATGGCACTAGAAGCTTGTGTTCCAGCAGCTGAGCCAAAATGCCACATTGCTGGTGGTTTGGGGGGCTGTTTGCACGACACTTCTATGAAATATTTCCACTCATTTCCTTCGAACTGGCTGTGGGAAGGATGGGAGATGAAGAACCCACCCCCCACCCTGCAAAAGTCAAACTGGGGGCAGGATTCCCATGGGGAATTGCTGGGAGCTGCTAAATCCAGTTGTGTTTCCAACCTTTCAGTCCATGGACATTGAGGTGGATGAAAACGGGACCCTGGACTTGAGTATGAACAAGCACCGCAAACGGGAGAGCACCTTCCCCAGCAGCAGCAGCTGCAGCAGCAGTCCCAGTATGAAGTCCCCAGATGTGTCCCAGCGCCAAAACAGCACCAGTGCCACCAGCAGCACCATGACCTCCCCCCAGTCCAGCCAGACCTCCCGCCAGGATGAATGGGATGGGCCCATTGACTACACTAAACCCAACCGTCAGCGGGAAGAGGAGCCCGAGGAGGTGAGTGGTGGCTCAAATAACACTTCATGGGGGACTGAATGCCATGCTTGCTTCCACAATTGTCCTGCTTTTCCCCCCAAACCTCTACTTTCAGCCTAGGACAGAAATATTGTTAATTTCCTGACATCATTTGGGGACAGGCAGGCAGGAGGCTCCTGGATCTGTTGAAGTGTTCTTGATGAAGAAGAACCCATCACTTGTGTGACCCTGGCTCTGCAGCCTTTTCTTCATTTTCTTCATTTTCTTCATCCTTTCCAGCTCCTTTACCACCAGTGTTGCTCCTGGTGATGTTCCCCAGGCTGCTTTCTCTCTGCCATGAGCAGATGCCACCAACCTGAATCCTTGCAGGTGGGGGGGACCCAGCTGTGACCTCCTGCAAGTGTCCTGGCCCTGGAAGCATCCCCCTGCCTCTCTGCCCCTGGCTCTATGGGGAATTACACTGATCCTCATCAAGAGATGGGAGAGCCATCCCTCTACAGATGTTTTACACATTTCTCCTATAAAAAATGGAATTTCTGGGTTGTTGCCTCTCTGATTTGGACGCTGTGTGGTGCTTGCGAAGGGCTCAGGAGTGTTTGCAGCGCTTCACTCACTGGGATGAACCTGGGCTCCTTCCCCACCACAGCTCAGGAGCAAGGACCACCACCACAACCCCTTTTCCTGGCTGTTTTCTTGCAGTCAGAGCCTGCTGCCCATTCTTTTGCCTCCTCGGAAGCTGATGAGCAAGAAGTGTCAGAGGAAAACTTTGAAGAACGAAAATACCCCGGGGAAGTTACCTTAACCAACTTCAAGCTCAAATTCCTCTCCAAGGACATCAAGAAAGAGCTGCTCACGTAAGTCCTGCCTTCTTCTCTCTTTCTCCAAAGTGTATAAAATATGTACCTGGGACAGCCAGGCTGGTAGGACACAGAATTCATTAGCAATTATGTTTTAAAATTAGAAGTGTAGTTCCTGTTGTCACTGTGCTTGGTCTGACTTAAAGGAGAGCTCAAAGAGCAGCCCTGTCCTCATCCAGAGAAATTTCCTAACTGGAAAGAGCCCTGGAACAAATGAAAGGTCCCAGCCCTCAGCCTTCCCTCCTCACCAAGCATCCTGGTGACAAACTGGCCCAGGACATCCCTGCAGTGTCCCAGGACACCCCTGCAGTGTCCCAGGACATTCCTGCATTATCCTAGGACATCCCTGCAGTGTCCCAGGACATCCCTGCAGTATCCCAGGATATCCCTGCAGTGTCCCAGGACATCCCTGCAGTATCCCAGGATATCCCTGCAGTGTCCCAGGACATCCCTGCAGTGTCCCAGGACATCCCTGCAGTGTCCCAGGACATCCCTGCAGTGTCCCAGGACATTCCTGCATTATCCCAGGACATCCCTGCAGTGTCCCAGGACATCTCATCTCTCTCATATGTCCCTCAACTATTTCAGAGCATCCCTGCTCATGCACAAACAGGGATTTATTCCCCAGACAGGATCTTTGTGAGCTTTTGGGAACACAAAAGGGAGGAAGAGGAGCTGGGAGGGGAACAGTTGGGTTACTTGCACGCAAACCCACAGAGAGATGTCCAGGTCCAGTGGAAGGAGCTGGTGTAAAGGGTCCAGCTGGGCCTCCCCTGAAGATGGCCCCTGCAGGAGGCTTTGCTGGTTTGGCAGATCCAGGGCTTTTGGGTGGATTTGTTCCTTCCTAGCACTTACCCTTCTTGTTGTTGTTGTTGTCATTGCCCAGTTGCCCAACCCCAGGCTGTGATGGCAGTGGACACATAACAGGGAACTATGCCTCTCACCGCAGGTGGGTTGACCCTTTTCTCATGCTTGGAACTCTAAAGACAACAACTTTTTATTTCTTTTAGTCTATTTTTTGACCCCGTGGATAGTTTGGTTCCCTTTCCTCCCCACTTTCTGTTGCCCCTTTCCCTTCCCCACCCTGACCCTTTTTTCTTTTTTCTTTTTCCTTTTTTTTTTTTTTTTTTTTTTTGCTTATCCAGATATTCCATCTCTTCTCTTTCAGCCTTTCTGGTTGTCCTCTTGCTGACAAGAGCCTCAGAAACCTCATGGCTGCCCACTCTGCTGACCTCAAGTATGTTTGCGCTCAACTTGAAACTCCTTTTTTTTTTTTTTCTTTTATTTTTCCTTTTTTTCCCCCACCCTCTTTGCTCTCTTCCCCTTCCCTGTATCCCCCCCCTCCCTCTTGCTCTGCTTTTGCTTTCCCATCTCCTCCCTTCTCCTTCCAAAGACCATGTTGGGAAGAGCCAACATCCCAGGTCGAGGCTTATTTTGGGGAAGGGGGAACAGTGATCAAAAAGAAACTGACTCCTGGCAGATTTCCTCCAGGCAATGTAAAAATAGCTGAATTTCTTTTGCATTTGGCATCTTTTCCCGGGTTTGTGCCAGAACATTTTTCGTTCAGCATCTCTGTACAGCTCTGGGTGAAATGAAGGCACACGTCTGCTTCTTGGGTAGAGACACAGCTGGGAAAATATCCCTGGGACACAGAAAAAAAAAAAAAAGCCAATTATTTTAGAGAACCTGGGATTGCTAATTCTCTGCTATATTTGGTGGGGGTTTTTTTGTTGTTTTTTTGTTGTTTTTTTGTTTTTTTGTTTTTTTTTTTTTGAATGCACTAACTTGTTCATTTCCATTGGAGTTTAATTTGTGAGGGAATGAAAGAGGGAGCAAGCAAGTGCTTTTTGAGGATGGATCCTCACCCAAAAGCACCCAAATTTCTTTATTACCATTTCTATTCCTGGTGGGAGGAATCTGATCTCTCCATTTTCATCCAGAGATCTCCCCCTGCAAACCTTTTTCTCAGCTTTGCTGCTGCCTTCCCAAAACTTCTCATTTTCACGAGGAGCTGATCCTTCACAAGGAGGTTTCCCAAATTCTCTCTTAGGTTGCCTCCCCTAACGAAAGAATTAATAGAAATTTTATTTAAAACAGATGGAGACACTGCAGGGACACCCCCCAGCACACATCTTTAGGGAAAAAATAATTCTGATTTTTTTTTCCACCATCACTTCCATGGAGCCAGCCTGGCTTTGGAGTCTCTTTCTCCTCTGAGCTCCCTGTTTTGCTGGATCCAGTTTCAGGATTATTTAGACTCTGAGATATTTGTAAATACGACTGAAAAGAATAAAAACTCCTGGGGGACCTCACACTGCACAGGATTACCATGAAAAAAAAATATAAAAATCCTTGTATGGAGTCAGTGATGGTTGGTAAGAAGAGCCAAGGCAGGTGGGAGCCCTTTTGGTCATTAAGTTGGTCAATAAAGCCCCAAATTCCTTTTTGGTGGCCCAGAGGGCAGCCTGGGTCTAGGATTGCTTTGTACCCCACCTCTAATGAAGGTGCTGGTGCCAGGAAAAAATGTTCATTAATTGTCTGCTGCTTATCACAGAGGTGGGAAAAATATCAGGCTTAGGTGATGAGAACCTGGTGGTGGAGGGAAGGGGCTGGCAGCACATTTAATCAGGCTTTATAGAGCAGAGACATTTGCTGACCTGGTGTTTCTATTAAAGAATAGCTCAGTGATCAGGCAATTAGCAGAAAAGGTATTAAAAGCTCTCAGGAACAGTGCCCCTTTCCAGGAAGGGCCCTGAGACAAGGAAAATGGGATCATCCCTGCCACCCAGCATCACACCCAGGCTGGGCAGCCTCTCCTGCTCCCCTTGGGCACCCAGGTCAGCACTTTTTTAAAAAAAAAATACTACATAAAACAGGAGACTTCTGCCCCCACCAAAGCTTTTAAATGTTCTGTGATTATTTCCCAAGTATTTTTTTTTTTTTTTTTTTTTTCCCTGTGTCCTGGTGAGGATGGGAGCAGAGGAGGGAGGAAGGAGATTTGGAGATATTCCAGAGAGTGCAGCCATCACTTTTCCCATCTTCAGATAAGGCCATGTCAGTGTTTCTATTAGAAACTCTATTTCAGGGGTTAATATTCCTGATATATATAAAAAAAAAAAATAGCTCCAGGCTGGAACATGCAATAAAAGGTTTCTATCACTATGATTGGTCTCCAGATAATTAAAAATAAAACCCAAATCACTTCTTTTTCAAGTCCTGAAAGGCAAAAGGGGGCTCTCAGTGTTTCTGTAATTTCAGCCCAGCCTGAAGCCAGAAACAACAAAGCAATAGTTTGCCTTTCTCTTTTAACAGCTTCTACCAGGGAAATGTCACAGCCACCTTCTAAATTTGGAAATGAGATGGAGAATTTGCACCCTCCTTGGGGTCCTGCTGGACCTGTCCCTCCTCTGACTGCACAGACCCCATCTGCATTTATATTTTCTTGCCTGCTGAGGTCCTGACTTATGTCTCCCTGTCACCCTTCTGGGACCTGGACATGTCCCTGCCCTCCCACCCTAGTGGCATTTTTTTTTTTTCACTATCAGAGACTCTTCAAAAACCCACAAATGCCAAACCTTCTCTGGGAGCTGGTGCAAAGAGGAGACTTTGTTCTTTTCTAATAGGGAAAAAAACAAAAAAAAAGAAAACAGGGCTTTCTAAAATGCCATTTTCTAAGCTGCAGAACTAAAGGAATCTGTGGAAATTATTCCCATGGGTTCTCCAACTGTTCCATTGCCCAGGTCAGGCATGAGCTTACCCCAAAGACCCTGGGGTGTCCTGGAACCACATCCACACCCCTCTCTGGTGGGGACCACCCTAACCTTTCCTTCTGATTGCTTCAACACTTCCCATCAAATGATTTTTGGGGCTGGGTGTTTGTTTGCCCTCAGTGAGCTCAGACCCTGCCAAATCAGGGAGCTCAGACCTTCTGGGGGGTTTCCTCTTGGGCTTGGTTGAGGTGAAGGAGAAAGCTTGATGGCCAAGCTACCCACACTTGTGGGATATTTTCCTTGTTTCTTGTCTGTGCTTTCATCCATCCCAAAGATATTTTCCTTGGTTTTATGCTTTCATCCAGCCCAAAGATATTTTCCTTGTTTCTCTGCTTGCACCCAGCCCAATGGCCCTGGCTGGGACCCATCATCTCCTCACCTCTTCCTTAGGGAATTCTCATTGTCCTGGGGGTATTTTTTTTTGGCTCCATTAGCATCTCCTGAGCAGTCCCCTCTCTGAGGATGGGACCAGAGGATGGGGACAGAGGATGGGGACAGAGAATGGGACCAGTGTCCCTCTGCTGAGGAGCAGCCACCCTCCCACTGCTCTTCCTCCCCAGCACCAACATTGCACAGGGGTGCATCCACCTTGGGGTCGTGGCTATCCCAGCCCTGACCTTGTTCTTATGGAGGGAGAAGGAGCAGGAATTAAAAAACCTTCCTCTGCCTTGCCAGGCCCTGGATTTCTCTTTGCAAAGAGCTGTCATGAAGTGCCCATCCCCTGCTCCCACCCCAGGTTAATCTGAGCATCCCTTCCCTCCCCAGGTGCCCTACTCCTGGTTGTGATGGCTCTGGTCACATAACAGGAAATTATGCATCCCATAGAAGGTAAGATCTCCCTTAAATTATTTTCTCTGCATCCCCTTTCTGTTTGTAGCTCTTTTTTTTTTTTTTGGTGTTTTTTTTCCCCCCTGCAGTGGGGAGAGTTGTAAAGTTCTGAATAAAACATTAATGTTACTGACAACTGAAGCCTATTTTCATCTCTTTAATCTGACTTCTCTCTCTCTCTCTCTTTTTTTTTTTTTTTTTGATGTTCCCAGCATCTGATTAGACGCTCCCTTCAACAGAATAAAAGACAAAGGGTCAGATTTTAGCTGATGCAATGTTCCTCTTAATAATGCTACCTATTTATGACCTATTTATGACTTCTATTATCACTTTAAAACATTAATAGCAGAGAGCTGAGCCTTCTGTTTCAACAATTCCATTAAACACTGTAGGCTGTTAGCAGATATCTTCTCATCTGGGGACTGTTAATTACTGTCCATCTCCCTCAATTTCTTTTTTTAATTTTTTTTTTTTTTTTTCCTCCTGACTTCTCCTCGTGATGTGAAGCTGCAAAACGAGAGAGAGATCAAAAAGCACTGTGCGAAATTCCAGGGAAAAAAAGCTGACTGGAGCTGGGGCATAGGAAATGCAGTGATTCTGCCAGTCAGACAGGCCTTTCTTCTCTTTTTAACCACAGTCTGTCAGGCTGCCCTCGTGCCAAGAAAAGTGGGATCAAGATCACCCCGACCAAGGATGACAAAGAAGACCCCGAGCTGATGAAGTAAGTCTGGAGAACTCTCCCAGCATCCCCACTGCACCCACCCCATCCCCTCCTCCCTCAGGCTGCTCAGAACATCATCTGCCAAAGCTTTCCTGCTGCTTCCCAAGGAATTTTTCCCTTTTTTTTTTTTTTTTTTTTTTTAAAAAAAAAGGCATGGTAATTTTGAAATTTGACAGGAAAATCCAGAGGTGGGGGGGGTAATGGTGAGGTTTTTCTTATTTGTTTTTAGGGTTGTTTTTTGCAGGTTGGGGGGATGTGAACACTTCCTCTCCTCCCTCTGCTTGATATAATGCCTGGAAAAAATCCCCAGGGTTGTAAAAACCTCAGGTCAGGTGAAATGTTTGGGGTTTGGGGCTGGTGAAAGGGTGCTGGTGCTGCTTAAGCCCAGGAACATGATAGGAATAAAAACTATCCAGGGGTGAAGCAGATCAGGATCTGTTAACCCCAAATCAGACCCATTTGGCAAAGTCTTTGCTACAGCTGAATACTCAAAGCAACCAGAAAAAGCCTTTCTCTGCTGCCTGGGGCTGGATCTTTCAAAACATCCCAGGGGGTTTATTCCTACAGAGATTTTAAATCCCTCAGTCTGCCTCGGGAGCTTTCATTTGCTGGGAAATTTGTCATTTGTCCTGACTTTCAGAATCCTGGGCTCAGTGTCCAGGCCCTGACGTGAGGTTTGGGGTCTGTGTCTCAACCTCTCGTGCAGCTACAAAACATCAAAGCCTTGACAGCAGGGCCAGTGCTGACTCCAACATCCTATTTTATTTTTTTTTTATTAACCCAGAGCATCCCCAGCCCTTCTGGAGCTTGTCCACGTCCCCACAAGTACAGGGATTAAAAAGAGACATGGAATAAGTTTTCAAGCCTTTCCAAGAGCTTGAACACTGGTGCTGCTGGTCAAATCAGCAGTTTGTCCCAAAATGATGGGGTTTCTCCCCGTTTTAACCCCAGGGCAGGGTTTTTTCCTTGAGGGGAATACCTCTGGGTGCCCTGGAGCAGTGGCTGAGCCCAAGTGGGATCTGGTGGGTGCAGGAACTGGGGGTGGGCAAAGGGGGAGAAGGACCTTTAAGGAAGGGATGATATTTGAGCCATCTGCTGTGTTCCTGCTCCCCAGTCTGCAGGAAGGAAAAGCCCCCAGTGAAATGAGCTGTGTGGTAATTAGCAGGAGTGAGAGGAGCTTATTAAAAATTAAGTGAGCTCCTCGAGTGTCTGGGGAGGAGGGGAAATCCTTTTTATTTTGCTTCGGATTCCCGAAGTTGCCTTTGGAATGCTGGAACATTGGTGACACAGCAAAGGAAAGGACACTCAGCAAATGCTGCTCTGCAGCTGCTTGGTTGTGTTTCCTTTGCTTCCCTTCTGCAGCTGGATTCTTCCAGCTGGGAAGCTGCTCCTCTCCGTGTTTTTCCTGGGAAGCTGTGCCTGGGAAGCTGTGGCTGGGCCAATCCATCCCTGCTCCATTCGGGACCACTCAGGGATGTGCCAGGCAGGTCCCCCAGGGTGGTTTTTCTGTAAACAGTGGATGCAGAAAGGAATTTTTCTCTAAAACAGGGCAGGGCAAGAAGAAATGGCCTCAAGTTGCACCAGGGGAGGTTTAGATGGGGTGATAGGAGAAATTTCTTCACTAAAAGGGTTGTCAGGCCCTGGCTCAGGCTGCCCAGGGCAGGGCTGGGATTTCCATCCCTGGAGGGGTTTCAAAGCCCTGGAGATGTGGTGCTGAGGGACACGGGGCAGTGGTGGCCTTGGCAGGGTTGGGCTGGAGCATCCCAAAGGTCTTTTTCCAACCAAAACAATTCTCTGGTTCCATGAGGATTTGTAGGCATCCCCCAACATCCACAGCATGGACAGCAACCTCTGCCCCTCCAGTGCACCCAGTGGGAGCAGAAGCTCCTCTGGGATGTGCCAAACAGGACAACAATCCTGGAGCTTTCCCCAGCCCCAGGGGAGCTCATGCTCTGCCTCCTGGTTGTACAAAGGAGTTTTGGCTCCAGCTCCATCTCCCATCTGCACCCAGCATCACTTGGAACCCAGCCCAGCTTTGCACGTTGCCACCCAGGAGAAAGTCCTGTAGTCCCTGGTGTTCTTGCTCTTCATCCTCCAAGTGATTTGCTTCAGGCCTGATGGAACAGATCACCTCAACCTTCAGCCCAGCCTTGGGGTAAAACAGCAGCAGCCAGGGCTGCCTAATTGATCAAACGCTGCTGGTGCTTCCATTAAATAATAATGATTAAAAAAAAATTATTTTTTTTAGGAAAAAAAAAAATCCGAGCCAGCTGTTGTGTACAATAAGGCTCTGGTTTATTTTTTTTAGCAATGAAAATGTAATGAAAGTTAAATTAACAGCATGAAATATGTAATGGCTGGGCTGTAAGGACTGCATACTAAATGCTGGGGTGCCTCTTTCTCTCTTGCTCTTTTTCTCTCTCTTCCCCCCCCTCTTCCCTACTCCTTCTTCTCCTGAGGATTCAGTAATTTGCTCGTGATCATATAAAAGCAATGATGTTATGAATTTACTGAGGATCCTGCTGGCAGGGATATTATAAGTGAATTGTGCTGCATTTGCAGCTGATTAAAATTGAGATCAGCAGTTTTCAAATTATCTGGGGAAAAGGCTGGGTGTACAGCCACCCCCCCACCCCCACCACTGCCATCTCCCTTTTGTAGGAAATATAAACAATCAGGGTAATATTTCTATACTGAAAAGCAGCTTGTGATTTTCAGGAGCAGCTCAGGGGATAGTTTGGAAGTCCCTGATTGCTTTCAGACCAAGGACACAGGGGTTATTTTTGCCATTTTTTTTTTACCTCCTTCCACCTCTCCTTTTTTTTTTTTTTTTTTGAGGAGCCTCCCTTGGGTAATAAACTTTTGAGTGTATTTGTAATTGGCTCCCATCTTTAAACAAACACACAGCACAGCAGAAACCCTGGCAGACACAGGGGCTGTGCCCAAGGCCTGGATTCCCTGGGGGTGCCAGGAGGAGGGAGGCAGGAGGTGCCTTTTAGAGCCAGTCACCCCCTTGGCAATTTGCACAAATTGTGTCAGTGCTTCTAGGACCTAAACACTCTCTTCCCAGGCTTCCCTATTCCTGCTTAGCCTTAATTTCCTCTTCATCCAACCTCTTCATCCCATTTCCCATTCGCTGTTTCCACCAACTGAGCAGCTGCCCTGTAAAATCCAGATGAAACCCCCAGATCTAAATGCTCTCTTCCCAGACTTCCTCATTACTTCTCAGCCTTAATTTCCTCTTCATCCACCCTCTCCATCCCCTCTCCATCCCCTCTTCATCCCCTCTTCATCCATCCTTTTCATCCCATTTCCCATTTGCCATTTCCACCAACCAAGCAGCTACCCCATAAAACCCAGATGAAACCCCCATTCTCTTCCCAGGTTTCCCCATTCCTTCTCACCCTTAATTTCCTCTTCATCCAACCTCTCCATCCCCTCTCCATCCCCTCTCCATCCCCTCTCCATCCCCTCTCCATCCCCTCTCCATCCCCTCTTCATCCCCTCTTCATCCCCTCTTCATCCCCTCTTCATCCCCTCTCCATCCCCTCTCCATCCCCTCTTCATCCATCCTCTTCATCCCATTTCCCGTTCGCCATTTGCATCATCCAAGCAGCTACCCCATAAAATCCAGATGAAACCCTCCTTCTCTTCCCAGGTTTCCCCATTCCTTGTCAGCCTTAATTTCCTCTTCAGCCTTTATTTCCTCTTCATCCAACCTCTTCATCCAACCTCTTCATCCATCCTCTTCATCCCCTCTTCATCCATCCTCTTCATCCCATTTCCCATTTGCCATTTCCATCACCCAAGCAGCTACCCCATAAAACCCAGATGAAACCCCCCTTCTCTTCCCAGGCTTCCCCATTCCTTCTCAGCCTTAATTTCCTCCTTCTCCCCTCTTGATCCCCATGCTGTAACTTTTGGTAATTCCCAGGTGCCCTGTTCCTGGCTGCGTTGGGCTTGGACACATCAGTGGCAAATACGCTTCCCACCGCAGCGCCTCGGGATGTCCCCTGGCAGCCCGGAGGCAGAAGGAAGGATCCCTCAATGGCTCCTCCTTTTCTTGGAAGTCATTGAAGAATGAAGGCCCAACCTGTCCAACCCCGGGCTGTGATGGCTCTGGCCATGCCAACGGGAGCTTCCTCACTCACAGAAGGTAAATCTCAGCGTGGGAATCACCAGGAATGGGATAAAATGGAACTAAATCTGGCTGGTGACCGGTCAGGAGTGGTGTCCCCAAGGGTTCAGTGGCCTCTCCTCTTTAATGTCTTGGTTTGGATGAAGTGCTGGAGTGTACCCTCAGTCAATAGACCCCAAGCTGGGTGGCTGTGTGGATCTGCTGGGGGGGTAGGGAAGCCTTGCAGAGGTTGGACCAATGGGCCAAGGTGAATTGTATGAGGTTTAACAAGGCCAAATGGCAGGTCTGGCACCTGGGTCAGAACCACCCCATGGGGAGCTACAGACTGGGGAAGTGTGGTTGGAGAGCTGTGAGTTGGAAAGGGAGCTGGGGGTGTTGGGTGACAGTCGACTTTAGAGGAGTCAGCAGTGTGTGTGGAGGTGGCCAAGAAGGCCAAGGGCATCCTGGCTTGTGTTAGGAACCCAGTGGCCAGCAGGAAGAGGGAGGTGCTCATCCCTCTGTACACCACTGGTTATGGTGTTAGTCAAAGGTTGGACTGGATGAGGTCTCTTCCATCCTAAACATTCTGTGATTCTCTGAAAGTCACCATGAAGTCACCTGCCCAGCCGTGGGTGAGGTGTGAGCATCATGCAGTGCCCTTCATGGAAAGCTCAGGAGCTGAAGCTTTAGGTGCTGAAATGCCAGGTTGCTCTGAAGTTAAAGAGTAGAAGACAACACATAGTTGGCTCAATATTGCCATGGACTGGGCAAAATCATGAAACTTGCTAATACAATGTTCTTCCATGGGCACCAAACAGAGGGTTTTGACTCCAAGACCAGCCAGACTCATCTCACCTTCCCCACCTGTCATTCCCTGTCTTTTAGGAACCAAGGTGGTTTCTAATCTTTGTTCAGAGAAAATTGCTCTGGTTTTATAAATGGGGGGTCTCGTGGCATTATTCATAAAGCAATTTCCTCTGTACCATAAAAAGCTTTTAGAAGAACTGCCTCCCAGCATGACCTCCACCAAATGGTGTGTGCTTTTGTTGGGAACACGAGCACCTATAAATACCCAGAGTTTATGAAACCCATTTTTATTTGCTTTTCAGTTTGTCAGGGTGTCCAAGAGCTACTTTTGCTGGGAAGAAAGGAAAACTCTCAGGGGATGAAATTCTCAACACAAAGTTCAAGACCAGCGACGGTAAGGACTTCAGTTCCCTTTGAGGTGCCATGAACACCCATTTCTTGGGATGCTTGGATATCAGGGGTGGTGTGGTACCAGTCCCACTCCCTGAGTGACAATCCAGGAGGGAGCAGGTGAAATGCTAAAGGAGGAGTTTTCATAGTGAAATTCCAGGCAAAAAGAATTCCTGCTGAAATCGAGATTATTCTTTCTTTTAAAGAAATGTTCACCAACGTTTTTACAAATCCATTCCAGTCACCCAGTGACTTTTCACCTATTCAGGGTGAATATTTTAATCTTGTAGATATTTCTGGATCTGGAATTTTGCTAGTGATGGCACTTTGCATTTTCAGTGCTCTTTCTGAGGTTTCTGTGGTATTTGACAAGGTTCAGGCATTTTACTTGAATGCACAGTTCGAAACCTATAAATACCTGCATTGTGCTAGAAATATTGCTTTGTTTTATGAACCTTGTAATTTCTAATCAAGACATGCATTAGTTGTATTTAATGGCATCTTCTCAAACTCAGGGCTGGGCAGGATAATCTGAGTTTTCAGGCAATTGACCTTGCTGGGTGGATGGAAGTTCCAAGAGCTCCAAGAGCTACTCTGTTGTTTGCCTCTGCATTTCCATATTGGCCTATAAAGTATCATTGAACCATGATGCTAAAATTGTTACTAAAAAGAAAAATTAAAAGATTAGATGCCAGGTGAGCTGTGAGTCCCATTTAGAGGATGTAAAAGCAAAGGTGAGGGCTCTGTGTGTGGTGATGTCTGTGCAACGGGACGGGCTCAGCAGAAAACCCAACGCTATTGCTTTTTTCCTGAGCATTTGCTGACCACCCGTGCCCTTCTCTCCTGTAGTTCTGGAGAATGATGAAGAGATCAAGCAGCTGAACAAGGAGATCAGTGAGCTGAATGAATCCAACTCAGAGATGGAAGCAGCCATGGTGAAACTGCAGTCACAGGTCTGTCACCCCGGGACATCCATCCCAGCTCCTCGGTGGGTGGTGATGGGGATGACTGGGTGAGGGCTGGTAACCAGGCTCTGCTCCTTGCTCTGCAGATTTCCACCATGGAGAAGAACCTGAAGAACATTGAGGAGGAGAACAAAATCATAGAGGAGCAAAACGAAGCCCTGTTCCTGGAGCTCTCAGGGTTGAGCCAGGCTCTCATCCAAAGTCTTGCCAATATCCGCCTTCCGCACATGGTGAGAAGCTTGGATGGTGCTGGCCCCAGCCCCTGTGCCAGCCCCAGCTCATCACGGGGCTTACGTGCAGTCAAAGAGTGGGAGAATTTCTCTCCACACCCCTATGTGTCCTTTATAAGATCAGTACTCTTGCCTGATCTCTGCAGCTGGCATTGTATCTCCCTTTTGTTGTAATTTTCTGCTGATCTCCCTCTGTTCCTATTGTTCTGTCTCATTACATCTTGGGAGCATTCTCACAAAATAGGAAACTTTATCAAGGGCACCCGGTGCCTTTCAGCCTAAGACAGCCCAAGCAGGGATCAGGAGGGATTGGATTTCAACGTCAGAAAGATCTTACAGCTCTGATTATAATGCAGGTAGTTTCAATTCACTTTTGAATAGCTGGCAGCCAAAGAATAGCATTCTTAAAGAGAGTGTATTTTGTTTAATTTAACAAGGTCTAACAGCCCCCAGCATGTTACCAGAGAGTTACTGCAAAATGAAAAGGCTGCATTAAAATAGTAAAACCACAAAAGGCAATTAATTACCTTCTCCTTATTCCCAGGACTGTAATTTCTGTTGTCAAAACCAGGTGTATGGAGAAGGGAGGGGCTCATGTTGTTGGGCAAGCTGTCCTCATACAGCTCATAAAGACCATTGCAATGATCAGAGGAATGAGCTTTTGATTTATTTTGTTCTGCCATTGTATTTTTTTCTTCTTTTTTTTGGCAACCTTTTCATTGGGGTGTGTATTTAAATTCAGGCTGGCTGGAGAGAAGCCATCCTCCAGCAGAGCAGTTTTGGAGAGTATTCACCCAGCTGTCTAACTGGCAGGAAACTGCTCACTGCATGCTTTTTTTTTCTGAAGTATTTGACACATAAAGGTCAAATAAACTGTTCAGCAAATATTTTTTCAAGGTTTCAGGCAACTCCAATTAAATAATACCCACGAGACTCGTATGCTCATTTTATCCCTGTGCTTTTTCTTCCTGCATCCTTTCTTTTTTTCCCCCCCACTAACTCCCAGGTAGATATTTGCAAGGTTTCCACCATGCTCCTCCAAAGTCAAAGGCTGTGGTGCAGCAGCACACTGGGGTGGGCAGATGTGAGCCCAAGGTGATGGGGCTCTTGTCCTAACTTTGCCCTTGAGTCCCTTTGTGATGCTTCAGCAGTCCCTGCCTTCTCTCCTCCTCCAGTCCCTTCATTTCCCAGGCTTAATTCAGCCTCAAGCCTCCTGGCATGAGCTTAACCTGCTGCTGTTCACAGTTCCCAAAGGCCAATGCATAAAATTAAAGACCCAGTGAAGGATCAGGGGTTGCAGGATGAGATTTCTTTACGTCCAGCACCATGCACAAAAAAAGCTCCAATGCGGAGACCTTTGGCTCTTGGTACAGGTGATGAAAAAAACCACTTCTTTCTTAGCTCCTAACCCTTTTATTTGGCTTTTTTTTTTTTTTTTGGCTGCAGGAGCCAATTAGTGAGCAGAACTTCGATGCATATGTGAACACACTGACTGACATGTACACCAACCAGGAGTGCTACCAGAACCCTGAGAACAAGGACCTGCTGGAGAGCATCAAGCAAGCTGTCAAGGGCATCCAGGTTTAGTGCCACGGGATGGAGATGAGCAAGTGAACAGACTGTAAGGTGGAACTTTCCCTCCAAGTATTCAGGTTTACAAGTTAGAAAACTTGTTTAATGAACGAAAAAAAAAAAAAAAAGAAAAAAAGAAGAAAAAAAAAAAGGACCAAAACGTAACCAAGAGGCCATTTCTGAGACGTGGAACTGATCGAACTCAGTGTTCTCGTTTACTTAACTTTGGACCTTCTTGAGAAAAGTGGGAGTTTTCTACCAAGATCCATGAGGTAGATGAGGATGGAAGGTTAAATTCTCCAGTAGGCTGTGGGGCTTGGCAGCTGGTGAAGAGCAGGCACCTCTCGTGAGCTTCCATGCTCTTGCAGAGTTGATCCAAGAGTTAAAACGTTACAGGGTCTTGTCTGATCCAGGACTAGTGTATGACTGGCTGAACCCTCCTGTTGTCTATGGTTGTGTGTCCAGGTCACCTACTCACACATGAATCATGTTCTGTGTTGCTACAAGTGCTGGAGCTGCAAGCTACCTGTAAATCTGAACCTGTGCTGGGCCTCCCAACCCCGAGGTGTTCAGATATCCACTGGGCATGGGAACTCTGAAGTATTATAAAGTAGCTTATTTTTATTTTCTGGAAGAAAGCTGAAGAGCAGTTCTGGGTCTCCAGTGGAAAGCGCAATGGAAAAAAAGGTTCTCAGGGAAGCTTTTTGGAGTTTGCAACTACAGTATTCCTTTGTCTGTCTTAAAGATGAGAATAGCTATTACAAATAGGCCAATACGAGAGATTTCATGCAGAAGAACTCTTTCACGTGTCATGGTCCAGTGTATATGATTTTTTGGAAGTCTGTTTGATGACAATTCTGGTTCTTTTCCTGCTTGTGCTCATCCTTCCAGTGGCACAGCACTGCCAGCCCAGAGCTCATCCAGCAACGCCAGAGAACGTTTGAGATTGCGAGGAACAAACAAACAAAAAGGAATCAAAACAGCAACCACAACAAAAAAAAACAAATAGAAAGATGATAATTGACGGCCAGCAAAGTGCTTAACCTACCACGAATCAGTATTTGATTTCTTACAGGTATCCACAAGGCAAAGGGTAATTTTTTTTTAATTTTTTTTTTCTTTTCAGTTTGCCGTTCTGCAAGACAAAAAAAAAAAAAAAAAAAAAAAAAAAAAAAAGAAGGGGAAAAAAAAGAGAATTCAAAAAGAGTATTCAGGTATTGGGTATTCTTCCAAAGAAGCATTTTGTAAGTGGCTCAGCACACCCAGCCCACTGTGCACTTAAAGAACAACTCTATGAATGTCTTTCCAACGCAGCTCTCCGGCACCATCGCCTCCGGAGTTGGCTGCCACCCCATGGCTTTGCTCCTGCCCAGATCTGTGTCCCCCTCCTGCAAACACTTTGGAAAAAGAGGGGGACAAAGCCCTCTGAGGAGGACAAAACCCCCTGAGGGGGCCAAAACCCCCTGAGGGGGCCAAAACCCTCTGAGGTGTCCTTCTGCAGGGTGCATCCCACGTGGCACATCCCTCCTGGCAGAGGGCTGGGCAGAGCTGGGGGGGTTTTTGCCAACCCATCCCAAAAGGCAAGACCGTGGTGTTATTTGGGGTCAAATCCTGCAGATATTTAGGGCATAACCAGAGATTTGGAGCAGGCAGTGGAAAGGTTGCCAGGGACTGCAGTGGCCACTGGATCCAGCCTTGAAGCTCAGGAGTGATCCAAGTCGGGTGGGTTCGCTCCTGCAGGGAAGCGTTTGCAGCATCAGGCTCCATGAGTTCACTTCTTTTAGAACCCATTCCAAGTGCAAAAATACAAAAGGAAAAGAAAAAAAAAAAAAAACAAAAAACCCTAAAATAAAGAATTTGAGGTGTTAAAAACACAATGTTCTCAACGTGTAAATAGAGTCCAAATTGATTGTGACTGCAATTCAGTTAGTATTTAAAAGTAGAGAAATTGCACTTCCTGGAAGAAAGAGGGAAAAAAAAAAAAAAAAAAAAAAGTAGTTAGTTTAATTATCCTGTAAATTATTTAATTTTGGCGAGATGTATGTAATTTATATTTACGACACCTTATGTTAACTTTTTGCTATTTATTTAACTTTTTTATTTATTAATTTTATACTTATTTTAAAACTGGACACCGCACCATAGAAAAGAAGATAAAAGCAGCAAAAAAAAAAAAAAAAAAAAGTTAAACTTTTGACCATAAAAAACGATATTCCAAAAAAAAAAAAAAAAAAAGAATAAAAAGAAAAAAACCCCTATCTACAACTCCTACTTGTAATTTTGATGCAACCAAGTTATTTTTTATATATTTTGTTATTTATTCTTTTAACGATGGGAATTTTTTTAAAGATATTTTATACCTGAGACATTTTGATAATTTTTTGGTTTGTTTTTTTTTTTTTTTTTGTGGGGGGCAGGGGCACTGGGGGGAAGAGAGACTTCTTTTCAGTTTTCCTTTTCTTTTTCATTCCTATTGTTTCAGGCACTGGTAACAGGAAATGAAAATTCCGTATTTATTATTTATTTAATATTTAATTCCGGGGAGGGGGAAGGGAGGGAGGGGGAAACAAACTGTGCTCTTGTTGTATATTTATTTTGTCGTTTGTGTGTCGGTTACGTGATGACTGAGTACTTGTTTATGTGAAGGAATACTGTTAATATTTAAATAATAAAGAGTCACACTGAAAGTTCCAGCAGGCTACATGTTATTCTGTGAAAACCAATACTGTGATCTACTTACTTCCCTCAGGAAATGTATTTTGCAGACAGAACTTCTCATGTACTAGCAGGGTTATTTCGGAATAAAACCCAGTTCTGTTTGTGACTTTAGTTCCTATGGTCTTTCTTTGAGCTGCTGCCAACGTGTCCCCAACGTGTCCCCAGCGTGTCCCTCCATGGAGCTGTGACCAGGGCCTGCCACCCCAACCCTGTCTCCTCCTGGATACTAAATTGGAGGAATTCAGGGGAATTTGTGTGACAGTGACACTTCCCACTTGCCCAAGCTGCTCCAAGACTCATCCTAAGTTGGCCTGGAAAACTTCCAGGGATGGAGCAGCCACAGCTTCCCTGGGCCACCTGTATCTCTGAAGCACAGGGAATTGTCACCATCCTGCCACGTGGGTGTCCCATATCTTGTCAGTCCTGTGATGGGGAGAATCAGAGGCAAAAGTATGGATTTCTGTCATGGATCCCTGGATTCCTGGCTTCCTGCTCCTGCAGGTGGTCTGCAAGCAGAGGAGGGAGATTTTCTCCTCCTGGAGCCAGAGATTTTCTCCTCCTGGATTCCCAAAAAGGCTTCACCCAACTTTGGTTTAGCCAAAATCCTGGGCTTGTGGTTTTCAACAAACTTCTATTTCCTGCCTGGAATGTTCACAGGTTTCCTCCCTGGAAGGATGGAGCTTTTCAACCAGAAAAGTTTGTGTTTTGGAGAGGTGGCAATGAAGAGAATTTCTCCCCAGCTTCTGCACTGGAGACATCACTGGTGAAGTTGCTGAAATTCAGCTTTGCTGCACCATATAAATAAGGTAAATTATTTTAAGGCCATTTGGAGCTGAGATTGGATGAAACGGGAATTCTGGGTGGGTCCAGCACCAAGAAATGAAATTCTCTGATTAACTGAGCTGAGCTTTCCTGAGTGTCCCTGTGCAGAGGCAGAAGCACTGTTGGGTTACAGCAGGAGAAGGTGGCTGTGCTGCAAAGACAGGGGTGAAAGAGTAAAATTGAGCCAAAAGGGTAAGAATTATAGCCAGAAAAATTTGGAACCCAGAACTATAGCCAGAAAAATCTGGAACCAAATTCTGGCTAGAAAAAACTCTTTCTTAAGACTTTCCTCAAGCATGTTCATGGCCACGGGTGTCCTTGGAAGATATTTTTTTGTCTTCATTGTGATGTCTGCAAAGTGTCCTGGAGCAGGACAACTACCAGAGGCTCAGGACAGGCTCATGGAGATGTGGAGGAGAGGACATCCCTCCTGGATGACTGTCAATCTATAATCTGGTGTCTGGTGGGGTTCCAGGGCTGGGTTTTTTTTTTTTTGGGGGGGGGGACAGCTTAAAGCTGATGGCTTTTGTCCCCTCTGCAAAGGGCTGCACGGCTGGAAAAAGGAGAAAAGCTGGGAGAATTGTGCAGTGGTTCCTTTCAGCTGGCTGGCAGGTTGTTTTTCTGAAGGGCAGATAACTGTTTGATGGGGGATTTAGCTCAGCTTTTCACCACTGAGCAGTTCCTTGTGCCAATATTTGAGGGTGGTGATGGAGCTCGTGGATGTGCTCCCTTGTCCTTCCTTAAGGAAGTGGCTGTGCTGCCCAGAGGAGCAGAGAGATTCCTGCTCAATTGCAGCTCTGGGAGGCACCCCTGGGAGATGTTATCTCCTCTGAACTGGCCTCCTTTATGGCAGGGAAGGGAACTGGGTTGGTTTCAGCTGGTACAGTCAGTTTATAGGTGTGCTTAGCAGAGCTCCTCTCTTAGCAGAGCTCCAACGTGTGAGAGCTGAGCAGCAGAGTGGGTCTTGTGCTTGAAGGGTGCAAGGGAAAAGCTTCTTGTCAGCACCTGGTTGTTTCTAAACATGTTTTGTACACCCCTGACCAAGGAGGGTGCCATTTGGCCTCACTGATGCCATTATTAATTGTTAAGAGCTGCAAAGGACCCAGCCCTCCACTCTCCTGCTCAAGTGGTACCTTCTTGCCACCATCTTCCCACAGAGCCACGAGCTCCAGTGCTGCTTTTCACAGTTTCTTTCCCAGCTGTATGCATATTTTATTTTATTTTATTTTATTTTATTTTATTTTATTTTATTTTATTTTATTTTATTTTATTTTATTTTATTTTATTTTATTTTATTTTATTTTTATTATTTTGGTCCTCCTGCTCCAGAGCTCCTCTGGGTTGAAGTTTGAAGGACTGGTCCATCTCACTCTGCTCCCACCACCAAGGTGTCTCCAAAAATTCAGATAGCTGGGTGGTCAGGAAGAGGTTGTTTTGTTCTCCATCAGGTTTCTGGAGACAGAAAGCAAGGTTTCTCTTCTGAGCTGCCACTTGGCCTTGGATTGACCCCTGATTCAGCCACAGGAAGATGATGCTGAAACTGGGGAGCAATTGGATGGGCTGGGGATGACCCAAGACAAGAGAGGAGCCCCCAGCTGGAAACAGCAGAGCTTGGCTGGAGGAAAGGCTCTGCCTTGTTAACACACTCCCTGCTCCTACACTTTTCTGAGAAGAAATATCCTGAAAAAACATTCTGCTGGTACAGAAAGGCTTGTGGGATTGAGGCAGGAGAAAGCACAGGGGGGGTGCATCCTTTAGCCAAATAGATAGCCAAATTATTCCAGTTGCCTTCATCCCCTGCCTTCAGTGGGATGAATAAATCACCAGTAGTTGTAAAAATAGCAGTGTCAGGTTTAAAGACATTTTTGACCCTGTCAACAAGGCAGGATGCCAGCCATGGAAGCTGCTTTCATTTATTTGACTGCAACACTCTTTTATCTGCACATCAGTGACTCTCTGTGTTGATCTGAAGAACCAGAAGCCATGAAGGGATGGAGCAAGGACACGTGCTCTGCCTCAGCTCCAGGACTAGCAGGAAGAGCCAGACCACTCCAGGAGGACCCCTCCACCCTAAGATGTGATGCCTGACCTGGCAGTATTATGCCCAGGGATGGGCATAATACCCCTGATGGGAGCCTGGATATGCCAGATTTTTTCCTTGCCTCTTCCCAGAGTCCACCCCAACTCAGTGAGAGGCAATGGCCAAATAAATGCTTTGCACTCAGACAGGGGCAAACCTGACTTGAGCACTGCAGGGGAGATGGTTTGGGGCTGAGGTTCATGAAGCCCAAGATCAAGGATCAGCTCCTCAGCTTTTGCCATTTGCCAGAGGACTCCTCCTTGAGCTTTAGCCTGTAATAATCCAGCCCAACCATGCTGAGGCTGTTTAGCAATTAAACAACAGAAATCCAGAAGGTAGATTAATAAACAGTCTGGTCTGTCCACAGCAGACTACAGGGTGGAGAGATAAAACTGTAAAGTATTTATTACCGGCTTGGGATGAAGTCATTAATTTAATAACTACCCCTTGCTTGGCTTCTTACAGTTGTTAGCAGCCTGAAGGTTACAGAAGATTAGGTGGGAAACTTGCTGCCTCCCTGCTGAGAGGAGCCTTTCCCATGAAAGCCAGAGCCCAGCTCCCATCTGTCACCCCATTCCCTTCCGAGGTGGTGAATATATTACTGGGCTGCTTCTGGAAATAAAACAAAACCAAATTTCTGCTGGCCACATGGCAACCCTTCCTGCAATTTAATGAGGACGCTGCCCTTTTGTGAGCAGGGCCAGTGCCAACAGCTGGAGAGATGAAGGCAGGAGGAGCTTTGGTGATGCTCAGGAGCCTTTGGGGACCCAGGCTTGGGCTCTCACTTGTCCTGAGAGGTTGAGAGCACTGTGACCACTCAGTGGGTCTTCACGTTTTCAGGAGAAGGGAGGTGGATATTAGCTCAGTCCCTGCTGGGAGCTGATATTAGGGAGCTTCCAGGATTTCTGTACATGCATCCTCTGTACCCTGCTTAGGGATGGAGTCCCCTGCTGCTCCCCCGCTGGCAATGACAATGCAGCAAAAGTCATGTGTGTGTAGGAGGGGTGAGGGAGGGTGTCTGTGTGCCTTTGGTAGGCTTTGTCCTGGGTTTCATCTAGGGACAGCAAGGGGTTGTCATCCGAAGGAGGTACAAAGGGGTAGGGGCTGAGGAGGAGGCAGGGGGTGATGTGGGACATGTGCCCCCTGCCAGCTCCTGCTGATGAGGGCCTGAGACACTGCTAATCCCCCCTGATGACTGCACTGACACTGGAGGTAATCAAATGGCCTAAATAATTTAATTGAATCTTTAGACAGCTTTGTAAAATAAATAAGATTTAAAAAAAACCCCAAAAACCAGGCACATGGGAACATGGGACAGAGAGCACTGCAAGGATGAAGATGGGGATGTAGCCACCCAGCCCTGCCAGGTGACCCTGGACCAGCAGCAGCTCCAGCAGCACTCAGGGTCCATCCTTGTTCTTGAGAAGAGCAGGAGGAACAGCTTGGAAAGCCCTAAAAGATTCCTGGAGATCTCCATCCTGCAGAGCCCCACATTTCTTGCTCAGCCACCAGCCTTGGAAGGCAGCAGAACCACCTGGACCCTCAGCAAAGCAGAAATGAGAGTCCTAAGTGGAAAAGGTCAACAGGAGAGGTGGTGCCAGTGATGGAGGAAGGAATTTGGGCTCTCTGTTAACACCAGGAGCAGTGGTGAGCACCCATGGGTGATTTTTCCCAACACTGGGAAACACCCAACACTGATTTTTCCTTTGTGCCCTTGGTGTGGCTGTAGTTCTGGTATCAACACAAAGCCCACCAGGAATTCTCATTTCAGGTGACCTCCAGGCCAGCTGGCTGACTCCAGTTATCCTTGCTGACTGCCCAGGAAAGAAAGGCCAAAGGCATCCCAGAAATAACATCCTGGCTCTGCAGGCTCCCACCCAGCAGACATTTCTGTGAGGTTTGTGGTCAGCTCAAAGCAGAGGCATCAAACTGGGGCTGCAGGTAAGGAGGTGAGGAGCTCTGGGCAGGTGGATCAACTGTGATGCCTTGGTCAAGACTTTGCAGGATGATTTAATGGCACCAGGCTGGGCTTTAGCTGGGGTTTAGTGGTACCTTCAGTGCTGAGCAGCAGGACAGACCTGCCAGATATTTTTGCTGCCACCAAAGAGTCAAAGAAACATTTCTGCAGAGAGCTAAGCTCCTTTTTTCCTCTCACAAGGGACTGATTTGCAACTGTCAGCACAAGCATCTTTGTCCTGACCATCCTGTACTCTGGTACACATCCAGCAGGGGCAGGGCTAACACCAGAGGCCCTTACCCCACTATCACATCATCACATTGCTCTTGCATTTCTCTTATCAATGCCAGCATTCAGTCCTGCTCCTTATTCCCAGCCCTTATCTCAGCAAACCAAGAAAGTGCAGAGCAGCAGCCAGGAGACAAGAAAAAAAAGAAAAAAAGAAAAAAAAAAAAAAAAAAAAAGAAAAAAGAAAAAAGAAAAAGAACAGGTGAAATTCTGATGTTGTCAGCTAAAATAGTTTCCAGCTGAGCTCTGCCCACAAAGCAGCTGAATCTTGGTGATTTAGTTGCCAAATTTCACATTTGCTGCCTCTCCTCCATCCCTCCTCTCAGCTGTGAGCTCCAAGTGGAGTCCTGACACTGCAAAGTGTTAATAAAATCAGGTTCCTGCTGGAAACTGTTGACTGGGGCTTGTTAGCTCCATTGTTGATGCTAAATTCTTATCAGAACAACCTAAAGGAGTATTAATCAAGAAAAGCTGAACTCCCTGCCTGGGTCACAGAAATTTAATTAAACCTCGAGTAAAACTGGAAAATCATTTTGAAAAGAGAAGAGAAGGAATGCAAAATGCTTTTCATCCTTTGCATCTTGGTAGTTCAAACCCTCAGCTGGGATTTCAGAGAGAGTTTTGCTGGAGCAAAAGCTGAGGGAAACCTGGAGAATTTTGCCCCCAGTGCCTCCTTTCCAGCAAGGTCCTGATGCTCAGCCAGGGTAAATGAATTAGGGAAAACCACTAATTAAGCCCTGCCAAGGACCAGGATCCAGAGATGCAAAGGAGCAGAATGTCCTTCCAAGGAAAACAACCATCTCCTTGAGTAAGATTGTGCTATCATTATTGGTTTATGGATTGCTATCTGCTTTCCATTTGCTGTGCCAAAAAAAAAAAAAAAAAAAAAAAAAAAAAAAAAAAAAAAAAACCCCGAAACAACCTCATGCAACAACCCATTTATTGGTTAGATAGAGAGAAATATTAATACCAGAGTCAGCAGGACCTTGTGTGGGATGTTGTGTGTAGTTCTGGGACCTCTCTTTGGAAACAGAAAAGCTGAATTTATCCCTGAACAGGTGCAGGGTGATTAGCAGAAGGGAGAACCTATCTTAGGAGAGGAGATTAAAAGAGCTTGGCTTGTTTAGCCTAGAAAAACAAAGGTTAAGAGGGGATATGATTACTCTTCATAAATACATTCGGGGTGGGGGGAAGGGGAATGATTGAAATTAGAGGATAATAGTGGTAGGAGATCAAATCGGGCTCATCTTGGCCAGGAATACACTGAGGATGTTTTCCTAGAGCTGGAGGAAGGTTTTGGAAAGGCCTTTTGGGCAGGATGGCTGAACCCTCATGGGTTTTAAGGGGAGTTGGAAAATCTGTGGCTGGCAGAGCCTGGTTGCAGGGGGACAAAAACACCAAACCAGGGGAAAACATCACATTTAAGTGATGTTGCTTCTGTCTTGCTGTATCTTTTTTATTCACACACTTTTGTTCATGACTCCCTTGACAGATCCATTCCCCCTCCCCTCTTTTCCTTCCCCCATAAATATGAAAAGCTTGTGTGGGTTTTAAAAATATTTTTATTTTATTATTTTTTTTAATATATTTTTCCCCTAACTCATGGCAGACAGGTCCTAAGGAGGCAGGAGGGAAACAGGACACTGCATGGGACTCACTGGTTTTGTTTTTTATTTTTTAATATTTTTTTTCTCCTAGCTCAGGGCA